>NC_042493.1:106402313-106419433 GCF_005508785.2 Acyrthosiphon pisum
TTAAGAATGTTAGCGTTGTATAAACAAATTAACTTTTTTTTAACTTAATAAAAAGTTAACCTATAGTTAAATTAACTTTTAACTTTTAACTTTTTGTTATTAGTGCATATTAACTTAACTTAAATGAGTTAAAAAAAATCATTAACTTGCCCAGCCTTGGTATTACGTTCCGTCTTATAAATGTATAGAGTAAAGCTAGGATCACATTTTGCGCTTATCGGTTGATGACTACACTCTGGTATCGGCTATCTATATCAGCTATCGATTAAGCCTAATAAAGATACGCTCATATAACATTCGGGCATATACGTATGTACTTGTTTATGTTATATTGTGTATCAGTTGTCACTAATTATTATGATTAGGTACACACAAAACGTTTGTTAATTCGTGATGGTTACAAATATTTTTTAGCATATGAGTTAAAATCTGGATTATCACGTTGGCGATGTTGTTTGACTACTTGTCAAGCAGTTATATTATACACTAATAAAACTAATGAAATAGTAGCCGATGAATTACACAAAAATGTACATCCAAATCATTTGCCATCACCAAAAAAAATAAATCGATTTTTATTGCTATGCATAAATTATTTGTATTAACTATTTCATTATTTATTGGAGGAAAATGGTCAAGAATTATTTTTTATTTTTTTGGAGGAAAATGGACAGTGGAGGAAAACGGTACCTCGTTTTTGGAGGAAAATGGCTACGGCCCCGTAATATAAACAATGGAACGGTCGAGCCACATTTTTAATTTTTGTAATTTAAAATGCAATAAAAATTGTAAAAAATTCAAAAAAATTCATAATTTCCAACTTAAATATTTAATTAACTAATTATAATTTTAAAAATGTACCTCGACCGACGCCTCTTAGATGTTGTGGAAAAAAATAATATATTGTCAGCATGCAAATCGAATTAATCGTTGCGACGTATTGTTGGAATTAGAATCATGTGTTTGAGTGAAAAATAAACATTTTTTCATGATCACAATATTACATACTGACTTGTGCGTGCGAAAGTCCTCCGTACCGCTACGATTGACCCACATGGACGCCACACACACTAATAATCATTTACGACTCACAAATAGATCTCGGGTGGTGACAACGAGATTAGAAATTGCCTTAATGATTCTCCTTAAATCAATGCGATGGCGAGGCCCCTTAAAGATGTTTTTTCAATATATTTTATTTTATTCCATACGCCTTATAGTCAATACACAATTTGACAAGAGTATTTTATATGATTAAGTTAGCTGTGATTTGGTTAATTTTAATTTATAGTTTAATTTCAAAATATGTAGGTAACCATGCATGTAAAATAATATTGATGTACACCCATATTGTACATATACATTACCTATGGAAGTTTAGAAAACGATGATCTATTATATTTATACCTATTTATTGAAATATTAATGTTTTTGTTTTAAAATTGTAGACAGTATTAAAACTGATAACTCATTTTAATTTTACCAGAAAGAATCATCAATAATAATCATGAATAAATAAATAATTTAAATTTACCAAGTGTGTGAATAATTATAATTGTGGTACCGGTCCTCCCTAATATTTATAATGTATGAAACACAATAACAATTTACAAGAATTTATTCTTTAATATTAATACCATCTTTATTGATATGTATATATTATAATCATGTGTAAAAACTGCTAACCAGTAACCTGTTATTAACTCTTGAGAATAATATAAATTTACGTTTTACAAATTAATATTTAATAATAATAATAATAATGAATATTGATGAATATACCTATACTGTAGCATGCTAAGGTGATTTATTGATATACTATATTTATAGTATGTGTTTTAATAAAATTCGGCGGTATGCCTTGTGTAAAAATGAATTGCTCCCGTGTCATTTAATAAATAATTTAACAGGTCTTATGTATAAAAGAAAATGTATATTATTATTATTATTATTATTATTATAATAAAATTAATACTATTTCAAAATGTAAATCTAATAATAATATAATAATAGGTATGGAAAAAATTAAGTAAAAAGTTATATAATTAATAATGATGATGAAAAAAAAAAAGAATCCGATGCATAAAGACTTAAATATTAATACCAATATAATGAAAAATGTAATACTTAATACAAATTCAGATAATACAATGGAAATAGTTAATACAATATGAATGTATGTATTAAAGTCAGTAAGTACTTTTATAGGCCTACGCCCGTTCTTCAAGTGTCACGTGGATTCCGTTCAGTGCGTTCAATACGATTTCGCCAACAAGCCCCAACTTTTCTTCTGGGTCTATTGACTTAACTCTGTATGTTTTTATAAGTGTGGCAACAGCTATTTTGAGAACGATCATTGCGAACTTTTGTCCTATAACAAGTCATTGAAATACGATATAGCTATTATCGTTGACAGCTAATATTTTTTAATTGGTTAAATTTACTGCCAAACCATTTATTATCATATAATTTTGACTTGTTTTGGTTCATTATAAGTCATAACTCATAAGAATATATTATACAATTTAGTAAAAATAATACTCAAACAACCAACTTGTAAAAATTAATTAGTGAATTAAACTTAAGTAAATATGATCCCGCTTATAATTATTTTCAAAGTTCCGAATTTCTTAAAGTAAAAATATATTAATAAAATTATAAATATATGTAGCTGTGTAAGTCAGAATACATCGATCATATTATATTATTACAGCAATAAATACAACTATCAAATATTAATAATAATATAACAATTTGAACAAGAAAAGAAATAATTTATTCAAGTTACGAAAACTTATATATTGAAAAAAATTAAAAATATATTAAGTATTTTAAAAATGAGTCCAGCACACAAATTGGGGAATAGATAACGATTTCCATAATAATCGGGTCTGATTAGATTTTTTTTTTAAAAAGACCAGTGTGTGAGCCCACCATTACACTCTGGGGAAATAAAACTTCTTTCATAAGTATTAGAGCCCGTGATATTATAAGTGAATTAGGGGGAGAGTGAGAAAAATAAAATACCATCAAAATAAACGTACACGCTGCCGCCGCCGACTTGCATGACTTGTAAAATAAATAAATAAACAAACGTCGTGCCGTTTCATTTTTCGTTACGATTTTTTTCCGGCCACACCTCAAGAAAGAAGTCTTACTTAAAAAAATCACGAATAAGAAATACGACATTTTTTTTATGGGTATTTTATAGATTTCTACACAAATATATTACAGTCCTGTTTACTTTTTATCATCGAAATAAAAATATATAACTTAGGTTTAAATGTCTCTCTATTTACCAATACAGTTCCTCGATCCTGCACTAAATGGTACGAAGGCAAAGCGATGGCGATCTTTTTTGTTTTCCTCTAAAAATCTATCGGGATCAAACTTTTCCGGGTTCTCAAAATGTTTTTCGTTTCTGTGTAAAGCAAACACGTTTATGAAGATTGACGTGCCCGGCAAAATAGTGTGATCACCTGCAAACATTTATTTACAATGAAAATATTAATATCATGTTAAATATTTATAAGGAAAAAATGGGCTTTCTACGCAGTCTGGACTGACACACTGTTTTTGAATGGTGATTGTATGTAGCAATTGTTCAAAATATATATAATCATATTCAACTGCTTATGATAACAATTACTATCGCTTTAAAAAATCAAGTTTGAAAGGAGTTGTTTTTTAATGAATAACTGACTGACTAGTGATTTATGCTAAGATCAATATGTTGCACATAATTTGTTCATTAAAAAATTATTTTAGTTACCTATTGTATTTTAAAATGTAGTTGTGAAATTAGACGTATGTACATACAACCTTAATGAACATATTAATATATTGTATATTGAGTACATATAATTAATTAAGGGGCTTAATATTTTTGTTTACACATTTTGAAAAACTGGTAGTACATTTGGTATATTATATGACTACTACTAAAAAAAAAAATCGAATTTTTAAATATTACTAATATTGTTAAAAAACTGTAAATGCAAATTAAAAAATGTAAAATCATAATAATCTTTTAAATGTAATACCTAATTTTAAGAAACATCAGTACTATGTAAATTATTGATAGGCTTTTTTTCAACTTGAAGCCTTTATCTTTTAAATAAAAAAATAAAAAAAACACTGATTTTTCTAAGTATATTAGTCATTTTATTACCAAATAGTGTTTAAACGTTTAAAGTTTTAAAATAATTATATATTTATTATTTTATTACCAATTGTGAGTGGTTTGTAAATTTGTCTACCAATAAATGGGACGGATGGGTAAAGGCGTAGCACTTCCTTGATTGTCCTTCCCAAATAGTCAAGACTGCTTAAAATATTTACTGTTAACTTCCCATCACCGAAATTCGGAATTTTTTCGTTTAATTCTTCCACTATTTTATCTTGTACATGTGGATGTTTACCCAAGACATACATAACCCAAGACAAAGTGACAGAAGTTGTATCAACTCCCTGATTAAAAAAAAAAACAATATTATTAAAAAATATAAAAATAATATTATGTCATAAATCAAGTTCAGTTTTTTAATTTTTGCATATGCTTACCGCAAACATGAAAGTGTCAACTTCTTCTTGAATATCCTCATCACTTAATACTTTTCCATCTTCGGACACTTCTATCAATAAATCTAATAATGCTCTATTGGGTTTTTTTTCTAAGGATGAAATAAAATTATTACAATGCTATCAACACGTATAACAGTATAATTTTTACCATAGTGAGTTTTTTTTTTATTTGCATCTGACGTCTGACCGTTGAATAGTTTAAAATTGTCCTTCCTCTCTTTTACAACCTGTAACAATTTTACAATATATACTGATATATTATAATACAGAACGTACCTATAGTGGGTAAGTACTAATTTATAATTTATTATAATACTGCGGATAATAGCTAATTTCAATGGCATTACCTTTCTTGTAAATGTATGTATAACGTCTATACACGCCTTTTGTCTTTTACTGAGAGATGTTAAGTTGAATAGTAAATTAGGTTTCAACCATGGTGTTATAAACCGTTTTTGCATGATTGCAGTAAGCCTGAAATTAAAAATTGAAATATTAATTATACATTTGTAAATGGTTATTTTTTTGATAACTTGTTATTTTTATTATAGCTTTGATAATTTATAAATACAAATGTTTTATAATTTATAGATGTTTTATACATAAGTTTAAGCTAGTTTAAGGGTTGGAAACTAAAAGCTGCTGTTTAAATTATTTTATTTCGTGTTTTCAATTTGTCATCACAGTTAACTGTTCAGATAGTTGTTTAAACCTAATTATATAATTTTCGGGGCAATAAATTTTATATTAATCTTGGTATGTACTTAAAATTCTACTCACTCGTCCAGAGCTTTAACATATTCCAGTTGGGAATTCTCCTGTGAGTTGAACTCACATCCCATGGCTGTGTTTCCGATGGTATCTAGTGCAGCCAATTTTGCGTAGGGCTTTATATCGAATCCATTCACGTTATTGACCTCTTTTCTTAACACCTTTACTAAGGTTTTAATCTGTTTTTCTATTAACGGTAAGAATTCCTCGAGAATATTTTGATGAAACGTTGGTGTCAATAACTTCCTTCTTGTATGCCATTTAGATCCTGAGTTTAACAATATACAATGATAATATTTTTATTATTTTGAAAAACATAATATATTTTATCATATTTATGCACATAAATAAACCGGTGTCTGATCTTTTTTACAAAACAGAAATATTATTATATTATTATTTTTTATTTTTTAATTTTTATTATTCGTACCCGGGTACGATATTTGGTTGAATATTATCAACATGTAAACTATTTTGGTGTATTCAACGATGCGCACCATGTCCATATGTGAATAAAAATCTGAAATATCATCTTAAATATACCATTGTTTAATGTAGAAAATAATTATATTCTATGCTCTATTCACACTCATTTCCTGTTACAAGACCAAGTAGCTTATACACAACATACAAGTATTTAAATATGTCGATTTTCTATTGGTACAATCGCGTGCTTTCCGTAACTATTTCTTAATACTTGGCAAAAATTATAATGTCAAATATAATATTTCTTATATTGAATTTTCGATTATTATTTGCTTGCATTTTATAATATCATAATTAATATCTTACACATATTTCGGGCAATATAAATTATAATTATTTAAAAAAAAATGTGACATTTTTTGTTGTTTTTAACTTGGTCATAAAAACGTGCTTATATAGTGTCGATATTTTTTAAGCATCATGGTTAGACTTTAGGATAGTAAAATAAGATTAATTATTATGATAAGTCAATTACAGTCGAAGTTTGATAACTCGATTTTCAAAGGAGATAAAAATTAATTCAAGTTGTATAAAATTGTGTAGGTAGGTATATGAATTTTTTTAATGACAAGAAAAAAATTTAAGTTTTGAGAGTCGAGTTATTGTATTATAATTTCTAATATTTAAAAAATGAAAAAAATGAATGATATTACCTAAGTACCTATGTTATTACATATATAAAAAAATGTTTATATTACATTTATCTTACTTGGTGACTTAATATTTACTAACGATTATAATTATTATTTAATTTATGTCTGGAACGTTTAAAACTTAAATAAAAAAAATAAAAAAAACTATTTTAGCTTTAAATTATTTTGATCAGGGCATAGTAGAATATAGGTACATTATTTTATTAAGTGTTAACGCCATATTAAGTCTTACTCATGAGCAATTGTTCATATTTCGTTAATTTGTAATGACTTATTAGTTATTGACTCTTCACCAAACAGCAAGAAATTCGAAGTTTACGATACTATAACTAGTGGCTAATTCGAAATAGATAGGTACGGAAGGATGTTAACGGTTCATAATTTAAAGAAAATTCACTATATAGAAATACGAGAGTCATTGTAATTCTATATAAAAAGTAAATTGCACACTATAAAAAGTTTGCACTAGAGCTGAAATAATTAGTATAATTATTTAAATACATGAAACAGACAACAGTATAATACAGTGGACTAATTTATTGACTTGGCAATGTGATAACCCGCTCTATATGTACCTCAACAGACTTTGCCCGGTGTCTTAGGGAAATTCATTGAAATACATTTTTCCCGGACAGGTAGGTATTACCCTGTAATTCTAGGTATTGTACCTTTAAACTTTAATTATAAAAATGTAATCAAACTTCCAACTTTTAAGATATAATATTTTATACCTATTAGTATCTAACATATGCGTATAACAGATCGATAGTAAAAGTGTAATACGCTGTCTGCGTCTCTTTGTTAGACCACTTCATTTATTAATTTACCAAAAGCTCCTATTAGAAGTTAGCATGTTCATTGATTTATACAAATAATAAAAGTTATTTTTTAATTAAAATAAATGATACACTATTTAGTATTTTTATTAAAGGTACTAGTTTCTTATATTATTATGCATATGCATATGCATATATTGTGTATTATGTAAATTTATTGCATTATTATTTATCTGATACGTTTATACATAGGCGCAAATAGAGGGGGGGCTTTAGGGGCTAAGCCCTCTCAAACATATCCTACATTTCGTTTTAAGCTTATTCAGTATTATCAAAATAAGGCTTTAGCCCCCCAAATCCCAAACGCTATTTGCGCCTATGCGTTTATAAAGTATTCTCTTAGGGAGGACGATAATACGATGTTGTAATTTTTAGTATCGATATAAAATTTAATTTCGTTGTATTGTATAAATAGAAAAGACTAATACGATTTATAGGTCATAGATGGATAGTTTTAAGAAAAATATAAACAAACATAAATTGAACACTAATGAACATTTTAATTATTATTTATGATACTAATATCCATTATCAATTGTCATCGTGGTTCGTATAGTTTAGGTCATGGTAACATTGTTTGATATGTATATCATGAAAGCTATAAAGTTACGTAGTTATTTGATTTGATGAATTGATTAATTCGTTAGTGTGTACTTTATATGAAATGAAATGTATGCTTCGTAATTTTATTATATAACTCTATAAATATGAACAAATTATATAAGATTGTTAGCAATGTAAAATAATACAAGTACCAGTTTCTTTTTCAAAAATATGTTTTATATTAAAAGCAATTATCTGTGTACCTATATCGGTACATAAAAATATTAATTGATATCACTATATTGTAAATTTCAATAAAAAATCTAAATATTAAATTTATAGTTAATTTTTTTACCGGTTTTTCTATCTCATATGAATAATCAACAAAGTACATCACATAGTTGTGATATATTACAACTAGGTAATTTTTGTGTGTACCTATATCTATTGTTTTTTTTAAAACTATTTTTACCTGAACTGGTCACTAGTCCTGTACCGATAAACGGAAGTAGTAGTTCATACTCTAAATTCTTGTCAATATGAACGGATGACTTCAAAATTTCCTGAAATAAAAGTTTAAAATTAAAACTTGACTTAGGTAATTACATTAATTTTTAATACACATAAACATATAGGCATATTATATATTTTCACAAGACAAATGTATGTTTAAAATGTACATCATTCGTAATCAGTGTGGCACTTTCAACCAGGTTTGATTGACAATTACAATGTTTAAAAGTTAAAGTCTTCTTCAATATTTTGTGTAAATTTACCCAAACATAAGCCTAATGCCTATAAGTTGATACATTTTCTTTTTTCAGTAATATAGGTATAAAGGATTTATTGATATTGTATAGTAGTTAAACAGTAATCACTTACGCTTTTTTTAGGCACCTATTAATTAACACAAGATTACTATTTAGTATACACTGATCACAACAGTTCACTAATTTTTTTGTACTACCTAATTATTAAAAAATAAAAGTAACTAAATTAAATTTACAAGTGCTTTAAGTGCACCTAATTTGCGAAATTATACTTATATAGGTAGTTAAAAAAATTATCTTTTGAATAGATACCTAATACCTTTATACTCGTACAACAAATTATAGGTACTTAATCACCAAAAATACAGTTCTTGTTTTTTAATTGCATTTTTGCAAAATTAATTAATTAATTAATTAAATCTTGGTGTAATACATTACTTCAATAGAATATTTTCAAATTTACACGAAGATGTACTTGTGAAATGTATGGATTTAAATAGTCAATAGTAAACATAAATGAAACATTTTTTTTTTTTTGTATATATATATATATATATACCGGGTGATTCATTTATCATTGAATATTCATTATTTCAAAAAGCGTAAATTTTTTTGAAAATATTTTTTTACAAATTTTCAATTCGCTTATAAAGCAACGTTTTTCTTAAAAAATAAGGTTTTTAAATATTTTTTATCCTTTTAATCTTTTAAATTTTTTTACTTTTTTGATTGGCAACATTAGGTTTTAATTTTATATTCCAAAGCAGAATATTTTTATTAGTATTTTGATACACGAAAATTGAATTTGGGGCTAGTATTTTATGAGTTATAAATATTCAAAGTATAGAAGAGCGGAGAAGTGGACAAACATTTCGTGGGGTAACCCCGTACCTACCACTCCACTCCGCTCAACTAAACTTTTAAATTAATTTAAATTCTTTACTCTTACATTTTAACACCTATAATTATATTTGGTAATGTGGTACATATGAAACCTATATTTTTAATTTTCAATTATATAGTGTTGTGTAGTTTATATTTGAGTTTTTTCATTCTATTTATTAGGTAAATGCTTGAATTTGGAATGGTTGTTGGGTGGCGTGGCTACTCTATTCTTTTTTAGATATTTTGAGAACCCCCTCACAAAATACTAATTAGAGTGGTACGTTCTTTAAATATTTTATCAACATACCTATAATATTATATTACCTAGTGATTTTTATTTCGCAAAATCGTATTGAATAAAATATTCAATAATGAATTATTATTTTGGTATTGTAAATCTATCATTAAATATAGTTTAGTTGTAACATAAGAAATATGAATTATTATACATTTAATAAATTCAAACTATTTTGAATGTGAATAAATTAGTATTGTTAAAAAATATTTATTTTAATCACTTGTAATAGTACTTAGTCGTTGATTATATAACTAATAAATGGCACTCAAATATTGTAATATTATTTGTTTGAGGATTAATGGTTGGGGTATGTAGGTGCTTTGCCTCCTTAGTCTAAGTTCGATAAACTCAAAAGTCGCTAATTTTCTTAGTGTCCTCCTTTTATTTCTCCAAGTTGATCACTAATATATAGACAATGTATCAATTATATTTTAATAAACAATGTTAAATTCAATCATTAAATTTACAGAGAATTAATTGAGTATTAAAATTTGTATGAATAATGTCTACTTATTCAATTTACAGACAACAATATAATGTTTACAATATTCGGTATCATAGTCAACATAAAATACATTATAGAATTTATTTACTGAAATTTATATGATTTATTTATTTTTCTCCGTAACCTATTATTATAGTTTACAAATTTAAATCATGATTTAAAAATTAACATAAACAACATAGTTATATTGTTCGATACAATTTAAATATATGGGTACCGTTGTACCAGTACCGTAATTCACAGCTAATTGTTATTTTTATCACATAATTAATCTGATAAATATTATTCTATACACCTGCCAGACTGATAATTATTGTATTCATTTAAAAGATTTTTATCCATTAACTTAATTAAATATGTCCGTATTAAAATAAATAATTCATCAATTACCTGAATATGATCAGCATCAGCCATTGCTATGAATGGTCGAAGACCAATCCATAGTTGATACGTGTCTCCAAATTTTGAATGCCATTCAAGTAAAAGTCTAAAGAAATCTATAAAAGAAAAATAATACAATTGATATTAGAAATGTATTTACATAGTAGGTATACTGCGTGAACAAGAAGTCTGAGCGTTTTGTAACAATGCAATAACTATTTTTAAAGCTTTTAAGTCAAATATGTATGTATATAGTTTGCACAATGCACTATTGGCATAGGTACAGGGGCAGATGTATACTTAAAAAAATGTATGTAAATACGTCTTCGTAATGATTTCAGGTTTAAATTATATTATCCTTTCTACATTTCCAATTATATCGGTCTAAATTGTTTTATATGATAACTGAATCATTCTTTAATTCGTGGTTACCACTAATATATAAGAAATTGAATAGGTGGTAAAAAAGAGTGTCGCACAGCTAAATAATAGTTTTTCGAATAGAAAACACGTCATAATATTATCTCTGTCACCAATGAAGTATATTGTTCAAGCACTGACCAATATTATACTGTTATATTACAACAATATTATTATTATTGTATTGTACAAAAAGATACGAGAATCATTTTGTTTATACAATTCGCGATCACAACCATGGAGCAAGAGCTCAGTGGTTTTTACCGGGAACGAGTTCTACTACACAGAAACAAATAACAATATATTTCATATTATAATATTATAATAATATGCATGATATTATTAGTATCATTATTAATAGCATCGAAAAAGCTCGGGTAGATTTTTTCTCCGCCGAGAATTTTTCGACAAAAGACAAAACAAGAAACGGAGGACGAATAAAATAACTTTTAGACATAGCACCGATCATAGTCGTCACGTTCTACATCGTTTATTTCTTCTACAGTAGTAGTGCGGTGACGACTTCGGGTCGTCGAGCGATCGTGGTAATACACAGCAGGAGATTATCTATGAACAGTAATATTTTATTCACAACATAATATATTATTATTTCTTATCGGCTGCCATATAATAGATCGTAGGGTAAGAACGACGATCGCGATGATGGCGATCTGGTCGGCCGCGTTGCTGGTGGTCGATTGTGGGGGGGGGGGGCGGAACTTGCGAAAAACGTCACTTCCGGACTCGATGAAGACGCCACTTCCAAACTAGGGGAAAACGCTACTACCACGGCCGTCTGGATGGGTCCTGCATCGGCGGCAGCGGTGGAAGGCAACCCTCACAGGGGTCCCAGACAAGCGGAACAACGCGATCAAAGGGTTCATAATAGCCCCCCACTATTCACAAACTCATAGGAATAGATCCGTATACGAACGATTCACACGATTCACTTTCGTATACGAACGAAAATTAGTATTCTGAAAACATTTATATTCGTAAACGAATCCGCGTTCCCTATATGATCCGTATATGGGAAAGATATTCACACGATGAACAGTGGCAGCGCCGAAAATATTATTTTTATCATGAAATAGAATTCCATTTATTCTAATTATGTTGCAGCTGATATATTTCACGTGTATTAATTATTATTAAACAAATATAAGTACTTAGAATAAAACTGTTTAAATAGTTTTTTTTCATTGTTCCTTATAATTTTGAAATAAAATGTCCAACAGAAAAAAGAAATAAATGTAAATCGCCGACAAACGACCAAAAGGCTGCAATGATAGACTTTTTAAAAAATCTGTCCTCCACCTGTGCCAAGAGACGCCCTTGGAACAATTATAAGAAGAAACCGATCTATAGATACGTATTATGTTTAACCGATTTTTGTTTAACAAATACCTACTTTTCTTTTTTCAATCTATTCAAATAATTGAAACATGCACTTAAATAGGTATCGACCCACTCTAGTTAAAACTTAGTACTTAGCTAAATGATTGCATTATACACATTACACTATGTTGTAAAGTATAATATCTGCAATAAATCCACTAGGTAAAAAAACAAAAAGTTTAAAAAAGTATATTATATATTATATTATTTTACATTATTTTTAACTACTGTAATTTATTATTAATTATTTTATATTTGTATGATAGTTAATAGATTTAATAAAATACTCAATATTTATATAATATACGAATTATTGTTGTAATAAATACCAGTGTCTTTATATCATAATTATTATAACTAATAAATTGTAAATTAAATATGTATACGAAACACAGACACATGATCATAATATGTACATTGTACTTATATATTAGGATTTCCACAACATTAACATAAATTTTGTAAAACTGTTAAAAATCCATTCAACAAATTAAAATTTTAATTTATTATTTATTCTAGTTAGTAACTTTTCTTTTAAAAGTTTATTATTACAAATTAGTTAATTAAATAAATTAACATAACATATTTTAAATTATGAATAAAATACATGGCTTAGGCATGTATGTCAAAACCGCGGTAGTAATACCAATTATAACAATTTTATTTTTCGTTTAAATACTCTGTATACTCTGTAATACTCAATACTTGTAATTTTTTAATTCTAACTTTTTCTTATAATTAACAACGATTCTTGATTTACATATTCTATTAACTGTTTGCATAATATAAATTATACATAATCTGTGAGTTTGTGATCTTCTTTCGGAAATTGTTAACTTCCTGAGGAAGTAAAAAACCAAAGATGAAAATCTAAATAACGTGGTAAATTACACCTTTTTTTTTGAAACAAGTAAAAGTAACTAACCTACCTATTATATATATTAATAAGTACATTTAATTAGGTAAGCCATTATCGCGCTGTGTTCTTATTACCTATATCTTCTATCTACATCCTATATTTGAGTGGTTCCCAACCTTTTTACCACCACGGACCACCCCGACAATATTTATAGGTCACGGACCACCTCAATTTTACAAAAACTAGGAAGACCTTTTTTTTTACATTACGTAATATAAATTTATAAATAAACGACGTGATATACACGCTCTGCGCCATGGAATCGATGACAACGATTGTCGGTACATAATATTTCGACTGCTTCACTTTTACGAATTAGACGTTATACACAATAAGAATGAGTTACTGCCTTCTTCGTTGGAAGTCGAGAAAAAACAGTTATACATTTTGTATCACGCCCCAAAGGAAAAATAAAATATATTTAAATTTTGTAGGTATGGCTCGCGGACCATAGGTTGGGAACCACTGCTATATATGATTGGACAATATTCGGCGGAGTTGTCGAGTGTATCGAGTTATAATAATACCTGCCGATGGTTATAATGTTCACGAAAACCTGCGTTTCATCAGCTATTATTACTAAAACGATTGCTGCACTGTAAATCGTTCGATATTTCAAAAGCCGTTGGACCGTATATGTTATAGAATAAAGAATGTATAAAGAAATAATACCAACAGTAGTACCAACGTCATAATCCGACGCATGTACATTCATATACACGCACAGTGGTTCCCGAAAAATGGCGTGGATTTTCGACAACCGAAAAAACTATTTAATATTATTACATTTTAATATAATACCTAGGTATAAATTAGGTATAAATAAACAACAACAATACTGTAATTTATAATGAAAACTAAATTATAAATATAGACACTATAAAGTGCCACTATATATCTTATAATATACTATCGTTGACAATTTTGTCGCAAATACTATATAGGTACCCATCTATAATATTATATCGGGTTGCACTATACATTTAATAAATAAATAGTGGTGAGCTGATGGTCCCTTATATTTAGAGGCCCATATTCATTAAATGTTCGCGAACCAATTAAATTAAAACATGTTTTATGTAACTCGGCATGGATTCATCGATACACGCATGTGTTCGGTGCCGGTTTCGAAAAAAAAAAACAGATCGTCATAGTGGTATAACAGAATGTACCTGTTGTACCATAATATAGACGAGCTTATAATATAGGCGGACCGACTTACCGGAAGGGGAGCCGTTTAGCTGAAGTGCGTTGCCGAAGATCGGAAGAGCCGGCGGTCCGGCGATGGAACGGAACGAGGCGACGAACACGAGTCTGCGGATGATAGCGATGGCGATGAGCGCGACGGCTATGCATGTCAAAATCAATGTGCTGCTGTCCATCGTCGTCGGTGTATGTTATGCTGCAGTTGAGTGGGTTACCCCAACAATTACGTACCGTGTGGTTCGGCGAGGTCTTCTGGCTGACGACCGGGTGTCAGGTGATTTATGGTGTTGTAATTAAAGTGCGGGATGTAGAAACCGCCAACGGCCCGGTGGATCGCTGGGTGCGGGCACACGACGCGGTGCGTTGGAAACGCGGTTGCGGTAAACGTCGACGGGACGGAACCTGAAGACTGTTTTGGTTTTGAAAGACGGACAAAATGTAAAAAAAAATTTTTTTAATACTTGAAACGTTCTGGAAACGTATATTTAACGACGACAGTCGATTTGGTCGCAGTGCGTACGGAAATTTTAACGCGGTCGTACCTACTCAACGCGGCCGGTATGACGAATCGTCGCCGATCTAGTGCGCACACGTTTTGCACGACGCTCTATTATATGCCGGCTCGGGCCATCCCCATTAGTGCATGCACGCGTCGGACGGCGGAAGGCGGCCTGATCGCATATTTACAGACCGTAACTGAATTCGGCTAGACGGGTATGCGCATCACACAATACGCATTTTACGGTACCTACAGCAGTTCTGTTCTGTTTCTGTCCTGTTTTGTCTAGTTGTGTACTTGTGTCAACATGTTTAAACCTATTCATTTTAAATTTGATAAATTTTCTAAAGTAATTAGTACCAGTGCAAATAAATATTTCATTCGCACAAATTTATCAGTAAGGCAAAAAAAAAGATGTTTGGGTTTAAATATAAAAAACAATGTGACAAATGCAAAATCTCATTAATTTTCATTAGTATTATTTTAAGTTACATTTTATTGACATTTTAAGATTTTTATTATGATCGTTGATAATAATTTTGATATATTTGTATTTATTGATTGTATTTTTCTTCTTACTATTATAATTATTGAATATTATCGACAGTATGAGAAAATATATTAGTTTAACGTTTTACAAAGATTGTTAAAAAAATAAGCTATTTGTTAATAGTTTTAGATAATATCTTGACACAAGTAATTAATATTCATCTACCATAAATGTTGCACGAATTAAATAACACAAAGCACACAACTAGATAAAATAGAACAGAATTACAGTACAAAAAAACTTCAACTATAAAAATTTGAAACAATGTAAAATATTGTTAACTGTGATAACGTTAGTTGTGATACAGTTGTGCCACGCGCAAGCGCATTAGGTAATGTGCATACGTGTTTGGCCGAATTCAGTTACGGTCTGTAAATACGCGCCCCGGCCCCGTCCTCATTGTCGTATATTATATTGTGCACACACACAAACTGAATAATATAATAAAATAAAATATAATATATAATATGTGTGTGTGCGCGTGTGTGTGTACAAGGTACAATATTATATATATTATATATTTTAGGTATACGCGTTTGTCCGACAGCACACACTGCAGCGGAGCACACTTTTCGCAGGTGGCCTGATGCGCACATATAATAATATATAACAATTATAACAATTATTTTTCCAACGCGCACATACCACATCACATTATTATCATCACATACCAGCTACCTCCCGTATCGGAGTATATATATAAAATACGATTTTATATAAAATGTAATATAATATATATTATATTGAATCTGCGAGAGGTATATATAATAATATGATATATTGTGTACAATGTACATATACATATGTTGTGCGCAGCGGGCGTGGATGCGTAGATACGATAGTCCCATTGTACATTATTGTATTATTATTATTTGAAGGTACAGGAACGCGATAAATTTGTACGTGTGCACGTCGATATACGCACATTATGCTATAATAACATTCGGCGCGATCCACCCATAAGGCCACTAATAAAATCGCTCTCACTCGGTCAGAGTATGCACATTATAAACGTAAATATAACTACCTGCTTTATTGTAATGCTCGTATTATTATGAAGTGGATAATACACGCTGAGTGTTTTTACTTTATGCATAAGTACTCGTTTATATTATAAATGAAATGTATATACAGACTACTAAGGTAGGTGGCACTGAGGCGCGTAGCAGTGGCGTATTTAAGGGGAGGGACAGAGGGACCTGGCCCCTCCCCCCCCCCCTTGGCCCATAAGATGTGTAAGAACCGTGACTTAAATTTATAATCACGATTTACGAAAAATTTCAGTTCTGAATTTGTTTCGATACTTAATATTTAATTATATTATACTTTATATTTATAAGTCAACCGTGAATGCCGCTATAATGTAACGTCTTATCTTATCGCCTATTAGATTGACGTAAAATGACATAACTTGCA
>NC_042493.1:106419483-106429438 GCF_005508785.2 Acyrthosiphon pisum
AAAAATATGAGGCCCCCCCCCCCCACCCACCAAAAAAAAAAACAAAATCCTATATCCGCCACTGGCGCGTAGTATTATACTAGGCACGTTATGAGCGCGATCAAATTATATAGTGAGGCTGTAGCCGCTGTCGCAAAATATTTTACTATTGACTTGTATAAAATCACCCCATCTTCCTCAAAAAAAATTCGAAACAAATTTTCAAAATTCTTCATAATGTAAGAGCCGTGGAAATATTTAAAAATGTACATTCCATATATAATATATGAGTACCTTTATGACGCATGACGATACTCTATAATAACTCAATCGCATCCTGTAATATATTTATATTCAATACTAAAATAAATAGATATATGTATTACTATATTTACATAGTTATTAATCGAAAGATTGTTTTGAAGAAGCTCGAGTCAAGTCAACTTTGAAAATTCTTTACTTATACCTATTATAGCTCTTAGCCCCCTCTCGCACCCCTCAAACGGTCAAACTACGTCTATGTGTACTTAGATAAATGTTATTCATCTCCAAAGCATACAGTTGCTTATCAGCCGGCTGTATCAGTCAAGGACTGCATAAAATATAATATTATGATTTATGAACAACAGATACTACAATATTTATTAAAATAAATAATAATGATATCGTATATGCACCATGTTTACGGCTGCGTAGCACCTAATTATATAGCGGCCTAATTCATCGAATAATATTATATCATTACTATACAATCCGAATTTGTTTGGATTTATGCATCAACAAACCCAGTGCCGCAACTACATGTTATGGGAATGATATGCAAATCTTAATTTGGGGCCTAAATTTATAAAATGTCAATAAATTATTATATTAAGCTATCTAAACAAAAATATTTAATTGTATAATTTATTGTTATAAATAATGTGTCAACTTACTACAATAACTTACTGTGTATTATATACTAACTTTTTTCTTTTTTTTTTTTGTTAAGTTTACCTTGACAATAATTATGAAAAAGAATTTTGTATGTTAACACAGACATTTACAACTCAGTCTAAATATGAAATACCGCACCCAAAAAATTTGATTAAACATTCACAACAAGAGTGTCTAATGTTTTAATAATTAATAAGAAAAATAATTGTATTTTGATATGAACATTTGTCTACGCTGTAATGGTATTATTATAACAGGGCGTATTCAACAAAAATTACAATCATTAATACAATGAGATATTTGTAAAAGTATGTAGAAAATTCTCAGACTTAATCATATCTTAAACATGTAGTTAAATGGATATTAATGCGTATGATCATTGAGACAATAAGAAATAGGATTTTAATCGAGGTGATTAATAAAAAAGGAATTTAGTCATTTAATGCGATATGTTTTCTAAATTCGTAATACATTTCTTCAAAAACTTTAATAGGAAATAATACTTTTAAATATTTTAAACAGATTGTTATAAATTAATGATTTGCATCATTTTTACGTTCTATTTTTTTAATTCTGGTATAGAAGCTATATGATCATTAATCAGCAGTGGCGTAGCGAATTTTAAATCATATGGAAGCAAACAAATTATTTATGATCTACCCCACCCTACTCCAACTGATGTATACGATACTCATATACTCAAATAGGGGGGTGGGGTAGCACCCAAAATAAAGTTCAAAGACTGACCGTGTATATGGGCTTTATGAGGTTATGACCCACCACCACCCCCCAGAAACCAGATGCAATTGCTTCTGAAAAACATAATTCGCTACGCTGCTGTTAATCAGTGGTATATTTTTATTGGAACAGTAGGTACCTGACAAGGGTTATAATTTCTTTTCCAGTGTATTTTGAAGAATGCAATTCTAAATAATTTAGTAAACTATTTGTTCAATTACTATAAAAACATATTACGAATTAGATACACGGCATACGATTTACTTTGATTAAAATGCCTACCTATATTGTTTTGTTCAAATGCTGACTTATTTTATTCTTATTAGTAATATATAATATTATATAGGTAAGGGATATTCATAAGATATTTTTAGTAAAACCTTATTATAATAATAATTATAATTATGTAATCAATAATTTAATTTTAACTGTTATTTTGTATACGGTGTAGAGTGTTGTACTTTGGACCACTTGTACCTTGGACTAATGTAAATATTTTATAAAATATTGGGGGAAAACAAAATCTCATGGATGAAATTTACGTCATTAGTCCTAGTACAATAAATAATATAGATATTGATAAGAAAAATGCTCGTATTTTTTTAATAAGCAAACCATTTTCTTATCACAAAAAAAAAAACGATTTTTGAATTTCAAAACATAATTTGTTGTGTTCTATATTTTCAAATAAAATGTATAAAGTAAGTGTTAACCTATATTAAATATTGTATTTAATTGAATGGTGTGGTCCTTTGCTACAATATAAATGTACAAAATGCTCAAAAGAACAATCATTTAAAATAGATCTCGAATGTACCTTGGACCAAAAAAAAAATTGTACCTTGGACCATCCATTAATTGTTCATAAATGTATATTTTATTACAAATTATTATATAATTGCTTGTAGACTAGTTACCTACGGTTAAAATGCCTAGACGCAGACGATGTATTAAACAAAAATTACCCATTCAAACTGATTTGGAGTGTGGATTTTATTTATTATCTACATTTCTAATTATTTTGTATTGTTACATGTAGTTATCTATAAATAATAATAAATATATTTACTAACTATAATAATTGATATAAATAATAACTAGATATTTATAACTAATAAAATACATAATATAAAATTATTTTTGAAATGAAGTATGCATATTTCAATGCAAACCAAGGTACAATACCCCAAATACCAAGGTACAATACATGTTGTACCTTGGACCATTTTTTTTGTTTTTAAAAAATAAATTTTAATTTAAAAAACAATTGATGATGTGGCTTTAAAAAAAAATTACCATATACTTAAGTATATTGTCTAAATGTATAGCAAAAATGAACATTTAATATTCAAAATTGAAGGTATTAGAATTTTTTTAATACAAATGGTACCCAGGTACAACACTCTCCCCTACACCACTCCACACACGATCAAAGTGTGTACGGTGTACCAATGTACCATGTACCTAAATTTACGCAAAATATTTTATGAATTCGTTTTAGCACAGTGGGTTAGTTTCAGATAGGTAAGTACCTACCTATTAACTAATAGTACATTTCACTGTTTACCATTCTCACAGGCAGTCACAGAATTCATAATTTGTTTTGAAATGCAATGCCGATACCTATCTATATATTCATTTATTCTTAAACATTAACCAGTACTTCTCTCGGAAATATTTGTAAGAACAAATTTAAAATAATTGGTTAGTGTAAACTTTAGAATCAAAAAAAAATTAGCATATAAATTATATAATGTATAAAACTCTTTCTTCAAAAAGCCTGATTAAAAGCATTTATACATAAATTTAAAACAAAATTGTGTTCTTTTTAATTTTTTCTTATACGTAACTCTGTAATATTTAGTCTCAATAGGTAAGTTCATTATATTTATTAAAAAACTATTATTTAAAAACGTAAATTTTAAGTAATTGATTAAAATGAATACATTTTAATAAATTTTTTCGTTTTCCTAAAATAAATTCTTAGTCTAATTTTGTAAGCTTATAATTATTACTACCTACAGTGGATCATTATTTTCTGTTATCATTATTTATATTAAAAGATTAGGTATAATAGTAAGTATAATAATACATATTTAAACCACATATAGTTACGAAAATATAATATTATTTACCACGTAAAATATATTTCTTCCTTCTTATCAATATCAAAAATTTAAAATATTCTTGCTGGAATATATTTTTTTTTGTTTTGCATATTTTCTTTGTTTAGTCAAACTGCAAGATTTTTCATACAACGTTTTGTTTTGACACACGCCCATAACTATAATAAATAATAATGCAACAGATGCTGGTTTGATATAATTACAATGGGAACTGTTTAATAATATAATGGCACTACAAATAATATTTGTAAAATAAATAAAAACCGCAATCAAGTAAACCGCATTTATATAGGTGAACACTTAAAAAAAAAACAATAAAAAAGTACTCAGTGTCTTATCATTATTTTTTATTTTGTTTAAAAACAGTAAAAAAAACCACTGAATTGAAAAAAAGATTCTTCTTATATAAAACTAGGTCTACGATAAGGTTATAAGGTCTCGTATCGTATACGTTTCTTGAGGTTTTATAATTATTCCCTTAAAAAAAATATTCTGAAAATCCATAAATATGTCCACTTGAAGTAGTTACTATTAATGTTTAATTTTAAGCTTTGAAATACACAAAACATTCAGAATACACACACATATATATATATATATATAATGCTTTTAAAGTGTTTTCCAAATAATCCACATTGTTGTAAACCCAATAATTTAAATCACACAGCTCTTTTGAATTCAATATGTTATCATTCAGAATCTTATGTACTTGAGACCTCTACACCCGGTAAACTAAGCATTTTTCAACAATTTAATAATTCATGTTTCTATATCGAAATTTAAATATTTAGGTTTACTAGAGTAGATATAAACTGAATAACTATTTCAATAAAACATTACAAAAATAAAATAAAAAATTCACAGTAAGAATACACTTGTCTTATATGTAACAAAAAGTCATACTTAGACAAATATGGGTAGCTGGTATTTACGTATTATGCAATTTGTATTATATTCCATATATTCACATCATATTTGAATTACTGTCACAGAACAAAGTATAATTTATTTTCTAAGCAAACACTTTTCATCTGAAATTAAATTCATAAATTAATTTTAAATAATTGTTTAACAGAAAACTGTATTATAATTCTACCTACTTATAAACAAACACATTTGTTTTAACATTTTATGATTTTTCATAAGCTACAGTTTTTCAACCATTTAATAAAAAATGTTAATATATTTGATAGATGCGTATTATATAGATTTATAATTGGTTCGATTTATTTGTTTTTATTTTTGTGAATATTTTATAATCAGTTAGAACTTAAAAGTACGCGGTATGTTGAACTAATTATTATTTTTTGACAAAAACATCATACGCACGTATTGTGTTATCAATGATATCAATATTATATGATAAATTTTTTTTTTTTTTATCTTATGAATAAATCGCATATTTAGCCACCGCGTATTATATAACGGTGAAAATAAACTTGTAAACTCGGTGACCTACTCTTAATCTATTACTGTACAGCATAACAACTTCCACTTACGCACTTTTTTTAATTGAATTCAACATTTTTGACTGATTTTTTAACTTATCCACTTTCGGCACTGCATTGTCGATTGTTGATCTATTTTTTAAACTATTTTTTTTTATTATTATTATGAATTGTGATATTAACTAGACTTTAATTTTTGATCAAAACCTGTATTACTAAAAACTAAAAACATAAAAAACAAAAAAAATTGAAATATTATCAAGTATAGAAATTGGTAAAATAATTATTTGATGAAAATGTCAAGTACCTTTGTTAATACCTTTTGAATAATAACGATATAAAAAAAAATCGTTAAATGAGAATTTGTTAATTTACAAGTGTGCCAAAAGGTGATGAGAGAGACAAAAAAAAATGTATTACTTTCACCCGTATGAAAAATTATATACGTTTATTCGTTACATCATATTATATGATAATATTATATTTTAAACATTTAAATCATATTCAACAACACATATTTAAAATATAATTATACATCCAAATATCCAATACAAATATAGATACCTACTTATAATTCATTATAATTTTAACAAAATAATATGCGTACATATTGTGTAATAAATTACATTTTTACTGAATTTTTGATCGATTTTTTGAAATCTGACCAAACTAACTTGGTTAGTCGGTCGACTAATCCCACACGTAACTCAGTTCAGTCGCGAAAAAACTACTCACGCAATTTGATTCAGATAATGATTTTCGGATGCAATTTGGAAATACAGCATTTTTCTTAAAATATGTTTTACTGCCCACTTTGTTAATTCATGTTTAATATAATGGATACCATCAAATGGTACAACTTGGGACATTAATTGTACGTTAATTCGCCTAGGATGAGCTACATTTTAGATAGTCAACTGTATTTGTTTATCATTATCTACACAAAATTAACTATGGACTCAATGTGATAATACAGCCCAAAACACAAACAATAACGACGCCACGACGGAGAACCGTCTCCGCAGTTTTCCCTATTTCTATACAGTAAACTGTCGTCAAATACTTTATCTCTAAGTCAATAACTATGCTTTAAATCACCAATTCGTCTTCTTTATTTTTCACAGATAAATATATGTGTAGTTCAAAGTTAAAAAAATGAAATATAACTGTACATAATCTAATATAATAATAATAATAATAATAATAATATATAATATTATAATATATCATATAATAATATATGATTTCATGATGCCATAATATTAAGTATTAAACGTAAATTATTTTTCAGGTTGAAAAAACGACAGGCAGTGTTATATTTACGTATGATTCTGGAAGGAAAATACTCTCGATGCTTTCTGCAGAAGAACCTATATTATGATAAAGTATGAATACATTATGCTAGTATCACTTTATCCACATAAATTATTTGATATTTTCATATTCAATATTTTAATTTAATGAAAATATTTCTAATAATTATTCAAATTATATTTATAATTTATTTATTTTATTATTAGTTACCTAGGTATATTATAATATTTAAAAAAGATTGTATCATAGATAGTAAATTATTTTTAAATTCGATTAAATGTTTAAGGATAACAAATCTGTTTATTAAACAACTCTTTGTTTATTAAATAGAAAATATTATCTTTAAGATATTATTAGCATTAAAAACATATTTTTTTTGAATACTCAACTCATGCATTTACTGTTCCTAATATAATATAATATGACTTTGAATGGTTTTAAAATATTTCTATTTTAGCATAGGTGACTTTGGCTTTCCCTATGGTGTCAGTAAAATTTATCTCGTTATAATTCAATATTGCCTCCGGTTTGACATCATTCAAAGTGATCAACAGTAAATATTAATTATATTAATAAAATGATGTGTAACTATGCGACTATGACCCGAGTTGTATTACATATATAAATCATAAGCTACAACATTTAAAAATTAAACAAACTGAATTTCGTTTTTTTTAACTTTGAACTACACATATATTTATCTGTGAAAAATAAAGAAGACGAATTGGTGATTTAAAGCATAGTTATTGACTTAGAGATAAAGTTTTTGAGGACCGTTTACTGTATAGAAATAGGGAAAACCGTGGAGACGGTTCTCCGTCGTGGCGTCGTTATTGTTTGTGTTTTGGGCTGTATTATCACATTGAGTCCATAGTTAATTTTGTGTAGATAATGATAAACAAATACAGTTGACTATCTAAAATGTAGCTCATCCACGGCGAGTTAACGTACAATTAATGTCCCAAGTTGTACCATTTGATGGTATCCATTATAATAAACATGAATTAACAAAGTGGACAGTAAAACATAATATAATAAAAATGCGGTATTTCCAAATTGCATCCGAAAATCATTATCTGAATCAAATTGCGTGAGTAGATTTTTCGCGACCGAACTGAGTTACGTGCGGGATTAGTCGACCGACTAACTAAGTTAGTTTGGTCAGTTTTCAAAAAATCGATCAAAAATTCTTACTTGACATTTTCATCAAATAATTATTTTACCAATTTCTATACTTGATAATATTTCAATTTTTTTTGTTTTTTATGTTTTTAGTTTTTAGTAATACAGGTTTTGATCAAAAATCTTATTTCCCCCTCCCTTAATATATTATTGTAACACTTCACATAATACTGTGAATTTGAGAAAAATTGTATATAATATTGTATTATATTGATGCGGGTCATAGTGGCTAATAGTGGCAAATTTAGGCAATTTATAATATCGTTGCCACTGCCCGATTTCGTCGTGTATATTCCTACCTAAATGATAATTAATGAGAGTAGACTGGCTGTGGGCGGACGAGACTACCTTCTATAACAAAACGTAAGCGCATGCAAAAGAAACTCATTCGAAAGAAATGCTGTAATTTTTGTAAATAGATAATATAGTATAAAGGTATTAAGTAAAAAATACTATTGTTGACGTTTGAAAATTATAATATAAATATTAAAAAATTAGGTATAATTAAATAGTTGAGTAAATAAATAATTGATTTTGTCTGTATAATTTTTTTTATATTTTTATGTGAACATATATGGAGGTGTGGTGGCACCGCCCCCATGGGTCACATTTCATGTAATGTCAGATGGGGATTACAGCCCCCCCCTAACATTTCAGCCCCAGTTGTGCCTGTGACACTGTTTTACTAAGTATAATGTAGGTATATACTGCTAGTATTTATATACTTCAAATAATAATAACATTAATAAATTATAATAGTACAATTTAAAAATCAATAAGCATAAGCAAAATAAAATACAAAATATAAGGAATTAAAGGCTAATATATTCCATTGTTCTTAATACTATTATTATTACTATTACAATTTAAAGAAATAACTAATAATTAATCAAACAACAAAGCATGCAGATAATGTGTATTGCTGCTTGGCTTTTAGCGTATATAAGGGGATAGCGAAGATTCTTCATATTAGAGAAATTTTCAAGATTCAGTAAATAAATATTATTTTCAAGATTTTCAATTGAATTATTTTTTTAATTTGGCTACGTGTCACAGGAGCACAGGACGCAAATGAGCAAAAATGTAGTAACATAGCACGTTATTCTCACCCAGCTTTCAATTTATGAAGACGATGACGATCGACGACTTCAGAAGAAATTGATAAACTTGTTAAAATAACGTGTATTGTTTTCGTATTACATCTACATCTATTCGTATTTTACATCAATATATGTAAAAAATTCCGACAAAGCTATTATAATTGTGTGAATGTCACATAATATTCTAGATTCAATAAAATATTATTGTTAATCATATAATGTGGGATAAACTATACAAGAGTCGAGAGCTTAAAATAATTTTATATTCTTTATATATTATGTACATAATAATTTACATTGGCATCGGTCGTTATGAGAATGTGTTGGTCCAGTGGTACGGTCCACTACCACTGGGTAGCATTCAAATATCAGTGGGGGCACTAGTGCCACGTACATTGTATGTTATAATATGCTCTGATATAGATACCTACATAATATTCTACATTTCTATTGCAGTGAGATAAAATTAGCTCCAATATTTTCCCAAATCCTAACATTTACAGGTGAAATAAATTTAGTCAGTGACAAACTTCCATATTGACACCATTGAGTTGTTTTAGATTCTGAGTGGAACGATGAATGTATTGATTTTACAATGATGTGTGTTTTTTTTTTTATTGTTTTGTTTTATTTTATTTTTTTTATTTTTTTTTGTGTCTGTGTACACGATAACTAGTCGAAATAATGCTTCTATGTTCAACTTCAGTATCTTGTTCGATTGGAAAGTGAATATCGTTGGTGCATTGGGGAGGTCAAAATTTAAAATTCCCAGTAATTTTCAAAAGCGCCAAGAAAAACCAAAGAAAAATTAAGGAAAAACGGGAATTTTTACGCAAAATTGAATTTGGTTTTTGGTGTAACTTTAAAAAAAATTACCGTAGATACATGAAATTTTGACTGAATGTTTATATTAGCATATTCTATACACCATAACATTTTCAAAATATTTTGACTTATTTTGAGCTCTTTGCGGACATTGTCAGTTTTCATTTTTTAGATTCTGAGTGGAACGATGAATGTATTGATTTTACAATGATGTGTGTTTTTTTTTTTATTTTTGTGTCTGCCATCACCTTTTAGGACAGTAAAACTGCTTCGATTTTCTTCAACAGTAACTTTTATGATTGGAAAG
>NC_042493.1:106429924-106431079 GCF_005508785.2 Acyrthosiphon pisum
TCTGGAATAGAACAATTTTATGCAAATCAGAGCACTCTGAACCTTTTTCATCTTTATTGGATTCTTTTGTTTTATGCATACCATTTTGAAATTTTCAAAATGTGCTGGTTTCTAAAAAAAAATATTTAATTTAATTTTAAAACCAATCATTTTACAGCTACCAATTGTAATTCTTCATTATATGGAAAATACCTATACATTTTAGAGCACATTATAAACAGTGGCGTATTTAGAGGGGAAAAGGGATGAGCAAATTTTTGTGGGAGCTTTTTTTTGAAAACAGATTTACATTATTTTAGGCAACAAAACGTTCTATTAATATTAATATATTATGTATCTTAATATAAAGCTATTCTAAATAGCTATTCTGTGCAATAATTTTCACATCTGATAATACG
The DNA here is from genome assembly GCF_005508785.2 of Acyrthosiphon pisum. Lineage (NCBI taxonomy): Eukaryota > Metazoa > Arthropoda > Insecta > Hemiptera > Aphididae > Acyrthosiphon > Acyrthosiphon pisum. Next base: position 106,430,323 of record NC_042493.1, read on the forward strand.
CGTTTATCATCGAATACCAAAACCTATTTTTCTATGTCTAAACTAAACATTTCTTGTGAGCTATGGACGTGTGGACGCATGAACTTATGGCCTATGGTGTAAATAAGTAATAACATAGTACTGTCAGTACAAGAGGACCGTACCTGTATCAAAAATGGTAAATTGTACAGGAGAGCGTTTTCAATATTTATTAGCTTTTGGACTACAGTAATTTATATGTTATTTGCAGCGACATATAAGAACAACAAATTATTTTCGAACATTTCTTGTAAGTTTGATGATATAGGTACTTTTTAAAAACTAAGTTGCTAGAAATAGTATTTATTTATAAAAACAATAAATATTTTGATATAAGACCTTATTGCATTGATTATTTTATTGTCCAACTATTTAATATTTATATTAACATACTTTTCTGATATTAAATAATTACTGATGATATTAATATATTATTAACTAATAAAATAGGTAGGTATAGTTTAGGTTTATCTAGTCACATACAATATTACGTTATACGTATTATATGCCAGTAATGTTTTTTTTTTTTAATCTTACAATGCTTAGAATTCAATGCATGGTAATTCAAACCCTGGTATAGTGAAACTTCCATAAACAGTCATCAAATTATTGAATTAAAGATTTTATGCAACCAACCCCGAATATAAACGTATATATTTTATAGTTTTAGTGTTAAGGTGATTCGAAACTGTGATTTTCTGTTTTTGTCTAACACACACGCGACATAGGTTTTTAGACT
>NC_042493.1:106431641-106434498 GCF_005508785.2 Acyrthosiphon pisum
TTTTCAGTAATATTAATTTTTTATAGGTATTTTTACTATTTTAGAAATAGATAAAAATAAATTAATAATTTTACGATTTGCTTTGTTTTTTTTTTGCTATTACGGGCATTCAGTATTATACTTATTCAGTTTTATACTGCATGATAATATTGTGTATTATTACCATATCACATATTACATGTTGTAAGTTTTTTTATGGGTGAGAAAAAATGCCACTTTGGTGGGGGGGAAGGCATTTAAAAAATGTGCACCTAGGGAAGCAAAATCCTAAATATGCCACTGATTTATGATGTATATAAATAAAATATAATTATGGGTGTATACTTGTATAGAATATTAGCATTATATACAGTATACACTAATAAAAATAATAAAATAGATACTAATATTAAAAATATTTGGTATTGCGTCGTCTCAGAATGAAAAGGTTCTAACGTAATTTTTTTAATTGTTCAGGACAACGTTTTTAAGTTAGCCCGTACCTATCATTCACGTATGAATTAGAACCTTTTCATTCTCTATATCTCATTGAATAATCAACGGATCGATACGATTTCAGGATTGAATTATACAACAAAAAATATTTAATAATAATATGCAAAAAAAAACCATTTTTCAAAAATATTGATTTAGAATCTTTTCATTCCGAGATGACGATTGGTAATACATATAAATGATTGTATTTATTATATTTTAATGATATACTGTTATCACGCTGTTAATAACTACATTATTCAAAAGAGTGTAATAATGTAAAAGCAATAGCTTTAGATTATGATATTTTGATAAAAAAAAAACATTTGAATACTATATCAGATATAAAGAATATTATTTTTTGACTGTATGTACATTAGTAAGTAAATTACTATATTACAATATTAATTATCAGTTATCACTATAGCAATATATATTTTCAAATTTAAGTATTTTATTGATTGTTAATGATCATGTGCCTATTTATAATGGTTTCGTAAAGTATGTAAACATGTAAATAATATTGTTTTATTTATATGATTTTTTTTCCAATTTTTCTTTTTAAAGCCTACAAATCGTGTACCTCACAATTTGTTTTGGATCATTAATTTAAAACTATTCTCATTATTACATTATAGAAGGCACCTATATTAAATCTAAAAATATATAAAAATATTATTAAACACAAATATCATATCCCATAGAACCTTTGTTCTATTATATTAAATATATACAAATGAAAATGTTATTTAAAATTAAATCTTATTTCCCCCTCCCTTAATATATTATTGTAACATTTCACATAATACTGTGAATTTGAGAAAAATTGTATATAATATTGTATTATATTGATGCGGGTCATAGTGGCTAATAGTGGCAAATTTAGGCAATTTATAATATCGTTGCCACTGCCCGATTTCGTCGTGTATATTCCTACCTAAATGATAATTAATGAGAGTAGACTGGCTGTGGGCGGACGAGACTACCTTCTATAACAAAACGTAAGCGCATGCAAAAGAAACTCATTCGAAAGAAATGCTGTAATTTTTGTAAATAGATAATATAGTATAAAGGTATTAAGTAAAAAATACTATTGTTGACGTTTGAAAATTATAATATAAATATTAAAAAATTAGGTATAATTAAATAGTTGAGTAAATAAATAATTGATTTTGTCTGTATAATTTTTTTTATATTTTTATGTGAACATATATGGAGGTGTGGTGGCACCGCCCCCATGGGTTACATTTCATGTAATGTCAGATGGGGATTACAGCCCCCCCCCCCTAACATTTCAGCCCCAGTTGTGCCTGTGACACTGTTTTACTAAGTATAATGTATAATATACTGCTAGTATTTATATACTTCAAATAATAATAACATTAATAAATTATAATAGTACAATTTAAAAATCAATAAGCATAAGCAAAATAAAATACAAAATATAAGGAATTAAAGGCTAATATATTCCATTGTTCTTAATACTATTATTATTACTATTACAATTTAAAGAAATAACTAATAATTAATCAAGCAACAAAGCATGCAGATAATGTGTATTGCTGCTTGGCTTTTAGCGTATATAAGGGGATAGCGAAGATTCTTCATATTAGAGAAATTTTCAAGATTCAGTAAATAAATATTATTTTCAAGATTTTCAATTGAATTATTTTAGATTCTGAGTGGAACGATGAATGTATTTTTAATTTGGCTACGTGTCCCAGGAGCACAGGACGCAAATGAGCAAAAATGTAGTAACATAGCACGTTATTCTCACCCAGCTTTCAATTTATGAAGACGATGACGATCGACGACTTCAGAAGAAATTGATAAACTTGTTAAAATAACGTGTATTGTTTTCGTATTACATCTACATCTATTCGTATTTTACATCAATATATGTAAAAAATTCCGACAAAGCTATTATAATTGTGTGAATGTCACATAATATTCTAGATTCAATAAAATATTATTGTTAATCATATAATGTGGGATAAACTATACAAGAGTCGAGAGCTTAAAATAATTTTATATTCTTTATATATTATGTACATAATAATTTACATTGGCATCGGTCGTTATGAGAATGTGTTGGTCCAGTGGTACGGTCCACCACCACTGGGTAGCATTCAAATATCAGTGGGGGCACTAGTGCCACGTACATTGTATGTTATAATATGCTCTGATATAGATACCTACATAATATTCTACATTTCTACTGCAGTGAGATAAAATTAGCTCCAATATTTTCCCAAATCCTAACATTTACAGGTGAAATAAATTTAGTCAGTGACAAACTTCCATATTGACACCATTGAGTTGTTTTAGATTCTGAGTGGAACGATGAATGTATTGATTTTACAATGATGTATGTTTTTTTTTA
>NC_042493.1:106434667-106436093 GCF_005508785.2 Acyrthosiphon pisum
CATGTAGCGATTTCCGTATTTGTTGTTATTCAAAAACGAATAACTGCAGATACATGAAAATTTTACTGAATGTTTATATTAGCATTTCCTATACACCATACAATTTTGAAAATATTTTGACTCTTTTTGAGCTGTTTACGGACATTGTAAGTTTTCTATTTTTTTAGTTTTATTTTCTATAAATATCAATAAAGTTTTATCTATTGGGCCAAAAAGTGTATAAATTTAATACAAAGCTCCTGATATATTGTTACAATAGCAGTTGAAAAATATTAAAAATATATAGGCACAATTTTTTTTTATAAGCATTTAAAGATCGAATTTTGAAAAAATTTATCAAATTTAAGATTCAATAATTATTTTGTAGTTAAAAATGTATGAAATGTTCAATTTTTGTATCTAAGAATTGAAAATTTAAAACAAGATTCCATGTAAGTAATTAATTCTGTTACCAAAAAATCTAAAAAATACATTTACACAGTTTATTTTTATAGTCAAACAGTTTATTTTATGTACAAATTTGGACGAAATTACATATTAAAAACCTAGGATAACTATTTTAGTTATTTTGTTGTGATTGTATAATATTATTCGTGGGTACTTGAAACTTCTAAAGAATACTATTATATATCTATGATAGTACCACGGTTTTTTGTTGATGTATAACGCGTTATAAGTACCTAATAGATATTATGATATGATTAATTTGGAATTTATTATAGGTCAATTTTTTTTTAATACCATAGATAAGTATATATATGTCTAATACATAGACTGATATACCGTCTCCGCTCAGAATCGTTTTTCTTATACAGTGATATTATATCATTGAATTCAAATTTAATACCATCCATTATACAGTGACCCACTTCTAACCTACTGTACAGCAGAGCGACATCCACTTACCCACCTTTTTTCATTTACAATTTGAATTTTTCTAGCTGTGGTAAGGTTTTTTGTCCGTTCAATTCCGTATTGTAAACGAACATACGAGCTAATCAGTCAAACGGATGTATAGTTGTATAAATTCACGATCGAGGATCTCGATCAAAGTAAATTATCGGATATTACACATGGGTGTACGATCAAATAAAATAAAGCTATTAATTGGGCACGATTTTAACACGATATACGTCGATGATTTGTATTATTACACATATATAATATAAGTAAATATATAAAATACAACATATTATTATAACATTGTTATGATGTGCAACAGCTGTTGCACATCATAGCAATCGTCCCGTTTGTTTTGGAAAATAATTATATAACATCACGAGGTTGACCGAAGAGATAGATAGAGAGAGAGAGCAGTGGCGGATCCAGGACTTAATTTTGGGAGGGGCATGAGGGGGGGCAAAATTACAAAAAGTTGCTACAAAGTGGCTACAAAATTGGCTAAACACAGTGTAAAATAAAGGAA
>NC_042493.1:106436143-106437213 GCF_005508785.2 Acyrthosiphon pisum
ACAAAATATAGTACAAGATATAGTTATAAAATAACAAGTTGTCAGTTGAATAAATGACAAAATCTATTTTTAAATTATTTTCCCGACTCTGTGACGCTAATTTTTGTCTAATACGTTCTTCGTATTTCCGTTCCGTAGATACTAGATACGATAGTTTTAGTTATCGCTAAACGGATCAACCATTTATTATTTAATAATTTGTCAGTTGTGGTGAACTAATCAGTAATCACTAGACCCGAACCTAATATAGTGTCTAGTGTTGTAGTGTTGTAGTGTTGACGACTGTGTTTGCCGTGCGGTATTTCGTGAAAACAGTGCGATATGGCCCCAAAACGCCTATGTAAATTTAACGAAACTCTTCAAAGTGAATTTAAATTTATTAAAAAAGTTGAAGCAGATAACGACTATGATGTATATTGTACAATTTGTTCAAGTTCGTTTTCGGTTAGCCATGGTGGGCGATCTGATATAAATGATCATCTCAAAACAAAAAAACATAGAACATGCAAAAATGCTACCAATAGCTCGGTACGTACATTTTTTACTCCATTAAAATCAGACGAAAATGCGTTAAAACTTGCGTCTAAAGAAGTTACATTTGTTTACCATACAATTGTACATAATCAAAGTTTCAACTCTATGACTTGTACTTCTGAATTAATCAGAAAAATGTTTGATAAAAAAAAATTTACTGCTGGCCGTACTAAAACCAGAGATATTGCAGTAAATGTTATTGCACCGTATGCTGTACAATTAATGAAAGCTGAATTAGATAAAGCTAAATTTGTTTCAATTCATGTAGACGCATCGAATCATAAAGCTATTAAGTTAGTTCCTGTCATTGTCCGTTATTTTTCGACCACTGCAGGCGTAAAAAACAAAATTCTTGAATTTTCCAATTTACCTGGAGAAACTGCAGAATTTATACATAATCATATTATTAAAGTTATTAATAATTTTGATCTTAAAAACAAAATCATCAGCTTTTCGGCCGACAATACAAATACTAATTTCTGAGGAATTTTTAGACTAAATTTTTTCTAAAATTTAGATTTTGAGCACAGAAAAGA
>NC_042493.1:106437263-106449657 GCF_005508785.2 Acyrthosiphon pisum
TAATTAAAAAAAATGAAAATTTGCTATTGTTTACGACGAATGATAACTGTAAATATTTAAGCGAATCTATTTGCTGGTTAGCAGATGGAACATTCAAGGCTTGCCCTCAAATTTTCGAACAGATGTATGTTATTCACGGATCAATTAAACGCGGAACCCGATGAAATTTTCGTACCATTAGTATTTGCTCTGATGAATGGTAAAAGTGAAGAGCTATATAATCAAGTATTTTTTTTATTAAATGAATTTTGCCTCGAAAACAATATTAATATTACACAAACTAATGACTTGGAAATAATAACAAACTTTGAAAAAGCGGCCATAAATTCTTTAACTGAAAATTTTCCCCAAGCAACTCATTCAACATATTTTTTCCATTTATGCCAGAGTATTTATAGAAAAATTCAAAATATTGGGTTATTGACGAAATATGCAAATGATCCTGAGTTCAATCTTCTTGCTAGACATTTACCTGCGATGGCCTTTTTACCAGTTATTTTAATATTTTATAAAAACTTTTTTCTACGTTATAATACCTATTTAAATTAATTTTATTTAATAATTTATGTTTTTTTTTTAAATAATTAACACAAAATATATATTTTTCGACCACGACATATTTCGATTACATAACATTTCGATCATTTGCATTTTCGATATTATATTTTTCGATCAAAAAATTGTTCGACCAGATACCTTTTCGATCACTTTTTTTCGATCACTAGACTTTCGGTCACTAGATTTTCGGGCAGACAACCCCCACCCAAATGTATTAATAAACATATGCGTTGGCTATTAAACATAATTCAACTGATCATTAAAATGGCCTTGCATCCATTATATAGGTACCTACTCTCAATCAATATTTATAACTGTTATAAATCACAATTCATAACTAGAACTCGGAAATTCACACAACACAAAGGCATATCACCTAGACACAAAAATTTAACAAATTAAGCCGTTTAATATACATAATTTGGGGATTTTCTTACCATAGATTAGTATTTTACATATTATTTTTGTATTTTTAAATTTTGTATCATACACAATTGAATAGGTATAAGTTTATTAAAAAAGCGTAATAAAAAATATAATGTTATTGTATAGTCGGCAGTCGTATACCAGATTCATACCAATCCCAGATTATTTATCATCGATCTACGAAGTTTCGATAATTGTTAAAATATAATACATAGATTATAAAAATAAGTTTAAAATATAAATTCAATAATTATTGGACCCTCGTGTATACATTGACTGTCCGTATTTCAAGGGTTTTCTTCATATTTATCCAACTATAGTATAACTTTTCGTGTCCAAAAATTAAAGAATAAACTCATATTTAAGTGATATTAAGCGCATCAAGTCAAGTTGGTTAATATTCATAGATAGGTAGTATAATTTATAGAAAAATAGAAAATGGTTTTATTACAATTAAATCAAAACCACGGGCTATTAATCTTACGAGATCTTAGAATTTATATCACGGATTTTTTAATGAAAGCCCATTATGTTAATAATATTATTGTAGAATGTAGTTAAGAACTCTTATAAATGTAATTTGTAAATAGAACTTTAGACATATTTAATAACAATACTTTAGTATTTAATTGTTTCTATCTATTCGCTAATGTTTCACACTTCATTCAAATAGGTGTACAGTGTACTCACGTTGTTTAAAGGTAAAAACGATTGCTGTTTTAACACGCTAGATACGCTCGTATACAACAAATATTAATTTTTTATTTGTTAAATAGTTATACGTGTAGTTTAGAGGTTGAATTATTGCTGTACATTTATTGTAGCCGTATTTAGTATACAATTTTAGCAACGAAATAAAAAACTACAATGTTGTGTCTACAACATAATAAATTATGGAAAATCTTTTAACTAAATATTTTAAAAGTTTCAAGTTCCTAGTACCTACATATAATACCAGTGAAATTAATAACTGCACATGCAAGTTTTGGACTGGGTTCAGACGTTTGTTGTCTTGAACTCTATGATCGAGAAAATACTCATAATTTAAACAACTTTAAACGTAAATTTCGATCCTCAACAAATGGAACAAAAACACCACCATTCAAAGATTTAAATAATATTATTACTCCTCTCAAATGTAATTCATCGACATGTAGCTTAATGTTTTTATCAAATTATATCAAGATAGGATATATTTTGTTTGAAGCGTTGTATTTATTTATGTACCTATAGATAGTATTAGTACATATCGATTTCTTTGAAACTGAATACTTGTTTTTAAATTTTAACTATGAGATAAGTTTTGCTTTATTTTTACCTATATGATATTATGTTAAGATTAAGATATATATATTATATATATATTGTTTTCCTAATAAATAATTAAAATACTTACCAATGAAAAATTGACTGTACTGGAGTACTCCTATAGTCTGTTCAGCTTAGAACGGTAATCAGCTGGGCTGTGCAGGTGTGTGGGTTCATTCCCAAGCAAGCACTAGCTGATCTGTGGGGAAGGCGTCCGACTGTCACGGACGAAAATTTGTCATCACCAACTACCGTTTCTATGTTGAACAGACTATACTTATAATGTGAAATGGGATTTAGAGATTTCTTAGGGCATTAAAATCTCAGCCCTAATTATTACGCTAATGCGCTATGGGAACTTTTTGTTGATTACCTACCTATCTTTAAATTGTTTTCCAAGTCGCCGTTGAGAGTGTTAGTCATCGTTATTATCCATCCCATAGTTAATCCCATCACCGTGTTATCGGTCGTGATTTGCAACGCCTGTTTTTTTGTTGTCGCTGAACGTGGGTAGATTGTCGTCATACTCAGATACTTTCCAGTGGCGGTGAAACGGGAGAGGATAAATAGGGAGGATAGATCCCCAAGACATTTTTTTTCAATTTTTATTACATAGATACCTATATGTATAATATTGTATAGGTAATGTATTAAATTTTTTTTTCTAAAATAATAAATTGTCTACTTTGATAAATTAAAAATGTTCACAGAATATGTCTACATGACTATATTGTTAAATACTGTCTTATGCGAGTTTGTATATTTAAGAAATACTAAGGTGGAGGTATATATGCTGCTTATATTATATTGAGCTTTAGGCTGGAAGAAAATTCCAAATTAATGATTTATAATTTTAATAAATCAGTTGATGTTTATAATTTGAATAAATCGATTGATTTTTTCGATCTTATAAAAAATTGCTTATAATAAAATGTTAAAATACAATATATAGTTCTAAATGTAATATTATCTGTTATTCGTGACACACAAATGATATCTAGGATTTTGGCGCTTTCGTACGATACAACTTTTTTGTTCTTATCTCATTTTGGCGCTTATGTCACAGAAAAATTTCTTTAAATTTCGTATTTTCATCAGCAGCACCCTAAAATCTAAATTTTGAATCGAATAGAATCGACAATAGTTATAGATGAGATGAGAAACGAGAATTATTTTTATCAGCTAAAAAATTACCTTACTTATTACATTATTCCAATACTTATGAAATTTCTTTTTGGAGAGGAAGGTATTAATGTATTATGATACTCAATTTCGAGTTTTGGAAACGTGAAGTCACTTTAACTCACTATATACGTAGGTACCTGCTCAAATTTATTTTCAATAATCTTATTTTATTTCCGACGGTAGAATATTTACCATTAAATCATTGTATCCAAAAATCATTTGCTTAGCTTAGGCAGCTTCAATACTCGCGTTGGTCTTATAGTTTAGCAATTGTTAAGCCTTAAGAGGACGTTACAACCGTATGCGTTTTGTCTCCGTCTTACAAATGTAAAACGTATAGCAAATAGTGTTTTGTCGTGGGAAAGAGCTGAGAATGGCTACGGTTATAACTAAGAAACGAAATTTTCACCACGTAAAAAGCAGAACTTTGGCAGTGCAATATCGTTTTTTATTTTTTCGATATGAAAATTAAAAAAAAGTTATTAAAGCTTGAAAAACACAAAACAATAATGGATCTTGAAACAATAATAACTTTTTTCGTATAAGTGATATCAAAAGAATAAAAAAGATAATGCACAGCCAAAGTTTTCCTTGATATGTGGTAAAAATGTCGTTTCTTAGTTAGGTATGACCGTATAGCTTTCAAGTTATTCAAGTTGTTCCGTCTAACAAGTGCGTAACATATATACCTACCGAATTCTACGCTCAGCAGAACACGTGTAGCTCTGTAGTTATAGTTTAAAAATTAGAGCGGATTGACCTCTTATAAAATCTAAAGGTAAGATTATTATCTACGCAACCTCATGGGTTTTTTATTATATTTTAATTATAAAGCGAGCTACCTGTATTCTAGAATTGTAAATTGTTTGTACGTCTTAAAGTACTCATAACTCGCTTAAAAATTAAAATATAAAAAAAATACATTTGTGTTAAATATAATTTGTACATTCATAATTTCAATAAGTTTAAAATGTTTAAAAAAAATAGGTATGCAACATTATAACTATAATGTTTTATTACAATAATATTTTTGTAAGGACCATACCATAGTCTAACACGGTAGTTAACTGAGTAACAGAATTCTTAACTAACCTAATTATTATTATGTTATACTTATACATATATTTTGTACTGATCTCATATAAGATTAATTGTCGTGTTGTAGTACCTAACTTATACCCACCTTGTAACTATATAATTAACTATGTTATTTGCTGTAATTAGATTATCTCTCCCCAGTTTAACCTCGAGCTATATCGAGGAAATGTTATACTTTTGTACCAAATTTTTTTATAAATTTATGTAATTGTTAATATTTTATTACATATTACGCATTTATAATTATATTATTATAATTATTATTAAGCACAAGTTAGAAGTAAAAATTTTCTAAAAAACTGAATAATCGTAAATCGAATATAATAAGTACCTATGTATGTATTTAATATTTATAGATGTTAAAATACTGGTTTTTTAAGTGTTTTTTAACTTTTATTGTATCGAATCTTGGAGTACTTTAAATTATCGTAAATTAAATACAAGTTATAAAACTAATGATCAATTTTAAAACGGCTTAATAATTTTAGAAAACATTTTAAAAACCACAATAACACAATAATTATTTTTGAATAAATTAATATTTAGTCGTGCTACCTTCCTTAAGTCAGTGGGTAATTAAACTAATTTTTTGTGAGGAGAAAAATGTACCTATTCAATAGGTACCCCTCTCCACCATCATCACCATAATGACATTTAGTCCACCTAGAGTCTAGGTCCTAGGTCCTAAAAAACAATTTTAAATTAAGGTACAAAATTTGCATATACCTATATATTTGTATAACCGTATGCAGTGGTGTGTAGAACATTTTTAGGGCCTGAGGCAAACTATACAATTTGACCACCCACCCTACCACCATCAGGTTTTTCGTACTCAATTGATACATTCATACATTTATAATATAATACATTTTTCCATTAATTGTTATATTAAAAATAATAAACCTAAATATTTATAAGTATAGGCATGTACATTAGGTAAACAATTGTGAGCTCAAGTGTCAGTGAAAAGATCGATAATATAACACAAGGTTCCATACATTAGTTCTTGTCGGTGGAAATAAAAAACTAAGTTGTGCGTAAATCCACACTAATTTTTACGAGCGTCTGAAGTTAGACGCTATATATCACTCGACTTCTCATGGAACGATTTTCTTATTATGTTGTATTTAAAAAACGAATAATCCTAAATGCTTTAAATTTACACCAAATGTTAATTTTATAATTGTCTATATTTGATTACATTTTCAAAATATTTTGACTCGTTTTGAGATTTTTTGTTTCTATAAATATCAACAACATTTTTACGTTCCGTCAGAAAATTTGAAAATTTATTACAAGGCTCTTCATAATATATTGTTACATTAGCAGTTTAAAAATATTAAAAATACGTATACATGATTATTTTTCCTAAGTTGTATTTAAAGTTAAATTGTTGACAACATTTATCAAATTTGCAAATTACTTTGTAGTTAAAAATGTATAAAATGTTCAATTTTTATGGCTAAGAATTGAAATTGTAAAACAAAGTCCCACATAAGTAAATCATACTGTAACTAAAAAATCTAAAAATATTCAGACAGTTTTTATTTATAGACATTTCATGTTCAAATTTAGATAAAATGAGATGTTTAAACCAAAAAATAATGATTTTAGTTACATTGTTGTAATTTAAAAACATTATTTGTGGGTACTTAAAACTTTTAAAATATATTATTATATGTTAGATGCAAAATAACATTTTTAAATGCAATTTTTCCCGCCAAAATGAATTTAACCTACTGTAGAAGTGTAGTACTAATGCCTAATAGTAAAATAAATAAATTTAATCACAATTACCTATATCATAAAATATACTTAGTAATATAATACGCTGAAAGCATTTGATATGAATCAATGATTTTATATAATTGAATTCAAATTTAACACATCCATTATAGTCACTTCACTAGACACCTAATGTACAACAGATCGCTACCCACTTGCCCCCTTTTTATTTATGATGACACTTAAAAAGGCATGTATTTATATACTTAGTATTTTTCTATGATATACTTGCCTAGGTATTTTGGGGCAGGGGAACCACCAACAATTTGTAGGAGCAATTGCTCAAAAATACTACCTTCAACGTTCCACTGTCCAACCTATAGTGACTATAAATAATTAAAATTTTAAAAATGTAGTCACAACTTACATTGCATACCTAGTAAATTATATTCTGAAATATGAAATTAATTTTCTAATAATCATAACTAATATATTATATATATTTGTTTGTATATAACCAGCTGTATAAATTATTTAAACTACTTTTGGTATAATACAAACTCATATTTCTAAATAATATAATATTAGACATAAGATTACTCTTGAAAATTTGTTTTAATAGGAGTCTTTAAAAAATTCAAAAATGTTAAACAAATTACCATTAAATGACGAATATCATAATTAACGACATCGGACATAATAACAATAATATTATAATATAAGAACACGATCAAATTTTTCCCACGCGAATAATAAATAAATTAATCTACTGAAAGTCCCCGTCGAACGTGACGTTTGGGCAATCAAACGAACAGTAAACCAAGCCTACGACACCAGCTTGTCGAGTTATTATTTTATTATTAATCGCTTTAGGCATCCGAGCAGTGCCGCATTTAGACATTTTGCGCCCCGGTGCAAAAAAAAAATTGCTTCCCCCTAAAGGGCCTACCCACGGAAAATATGAGAGATAGATCCTCATTAACCTTTTAGATTTTGAGCACAGAAAAGAATATTTGTTTTACAATGTGTACTTTTTTTAAAAATATTGTTTAGTAATTATTGCTTGAACGTCACCTAAACCTTGCTTATAATTCATCATATAAATTGTTTTCTTTTAACATATTTAATTAGTTGTAGTATTTCACGAATAAATACAATGAAATTATATAAACTATGCAAATTAATATTAATTAAAAAAATGTCAACCAGCATAATACTATATACTATATAATATATTATATACTGTATAAATAATTAAATTATACATTTGATTAATTAACAGTGACATATTTCTGGCCACAACATTTGGCGCCCTAAAATACTAGCGCCCGGGGCAGTTGTACCCCCCCCCCCCCCCCTAATTGCGGCCCTGCGTCCGAGATAAATCCTACACACATCGTAAACTATTAAAATATTATTATAGTATTGTACGAGAAACAACTCGACTTTGCCCCGATTTTAAAATAATCACTGTCAAGTATTCCAAACGTTAATACAATATATAAAAATGCAAAATCTACAGTTTATAGTCTGTTTATTAATAGTGGTTGTAACACAGGATAGACGAAATTTAATCTATTCGGTGTTTGTAATATAATAATAAATTATTGTTATCGCCACGAGTCGAGATAACGTTATCTCAGTTCAATGATTTCACGTCTCTTCGCCGTCAAGTTCTCATTTCTCAGATCAGAAATAATAATAATATGTAATAATAACTCGGGTAAAAATACCAAGGTAATAACTACTGTATAGTAACTACGAGCATAGAACAATGTAACGTGTAATGCGCCGTTATAATAATTATTATGCTCTAAGGTATGCTCATCACTCACCGATCGTAGGTCAGAAAATCAATACATCGACCATGTCGTGACACAGCGACTACGATCGCTACCAACCGCGTCGGCCGACGGTCGCCAGTCGTAAGTCGTAGACTACTCGCATTACGCCGACAGCTGCTGCTGCACCAGGTAAAATCTTTTGGATGTCGATCGATTGTTGTGCCGGATTCAATTCGATTACCGTTATGTTTTTATTGTTGTGACGGTGATGACGGGTGTTATGTGGCCCTCATAATGGGGCCTAGGCGAGATCATTGGTCAACATTGGTTCATCGCTGCACGATCGCCACAGTCGTCGTCAGTAGGCTGCAGCACCAAACCACGTTCCAGGTCCGTTCCGAGATGTCGTTGTCTCTTCAGCAGCGTCACGCCCAGAGTGCTGCAGGTATTGGGATGCAATCCCAGTTTCATGACGCTGCAGGATACGAAACTCATGTGGTTGGCGCACGTCAACGGTACGTTTTATGCATAGGCATATCAAATATAGATTTGGGTTTAGACGATTTGTTTGAATGGGCAAAATTCTTCTTGTTGTTTTTTTCCATAGTCAGAGCCGGACTAGGCGTCCCATAGGTATGCGGGCTGAAATAAAGTTAAATTGAAAAATTGAACAATGAATAATGTTCTCAAAATCTAGATATTTGACAAATTCTTTTTCAATGCTTAGTGTCTAGATGTTTATAGATTATATTTTGATTGTGAAGATCTTTATGCTTTTTTTAGTAATTTTAATTGATTATTAGATCTTTCACCACATAGTTCAGTTAGCACCTAAGCAAAAGAGAAACATACCTTTTAAAACAGTAATAATCTTTTGAAATTTGGAAAACTGTTACATTTAAATCAATCAGTACAGTAAAATATTCTTAACCCATTAATGCCGTGCGTTGCCATATGGCAACATAGATTTTTTACTTTCTAAGAAATATGCAAATTCATGAAGTTTTGAGCTCTGTTACTTAAATTACTTATAACAAGTTATAGTATGTCAACATTTAGAATAATTTTTAGAAATTTAATGCTATAGTAGTATATTTTAAGCTAAATAACCATGGAACATTTGAGTAGGTATTGTATTGTGGTATGATTATTTCTGTGTATTATTAACATTTTGTTAAAACAAATATAGTATATACATTAAGTACTTATATCATATTTTGACAACACATATATTTTATGAGAAGATTGCCATAATAAAACTGACTTTTAATTATTCATCCTAGTCTATTAAGTTATATTCTGTAGGTATTTAAAAAGAAGCCATTATGCTATTTGAGCCAATTGAATTGCAGCCAAGATTTTATAAAAAATAAAATATAATATAATAAATAGGGTTAAATTAATATGTTAGTGAATGGAAAGCAATCTTGATTAAGACTTAATTAATTTCTTAGAGCTATTTATTACAGTTGGTTAGATACTTAATAATAAAGAGTAACAACTTCAGTTGCCTATTACTAGTATACCTAACTATAGTAGAAATGTACTTTTATGAGCTACATCAATCAATTGTAGTTTTTCAAATTCAGCGTTTTATTAAAAATACAATACATTAGATAAAAATAAATGAAATTATAGGTATATACTAAACTTAACATAAGCTTTTTGTTATTACCCTTGAAAACTACATAAAGCTTTATGTAGCAAAAACAATTATTTGGGACAATAAAAGAATTTTTTTTTTTTAAATAAAAAATTGTATTATTAACATTAATTATAGATAAGTATGATTGATTATAATAAAATATTTCATAAAAAAATATATACGTTATAGATATCATTGAAGTTAAATAAATTTAAAACTTAAAATTTCTTATTGCTTAATTTTTTCTGATTACGTTGCTCTCCCCTGGTATATTTTATCGAAATAATATAATATATTTTTAATATGAGTATAAATGAATACATACTTTTAAATTTTATTTCAGAACGTCAAGTTTGAAAGTTCAATCTCAAAATTGGCAAAAAAACGCGATTACTACTTTCCATTACATTTTGTAGAGGATAAACAAAAGTTTGAAGTTGAAGGGCTACATTAATGTAATTATTGAATTTTCTTCCCATACTATTGTCATTGCATAAACAATTATAATTTTACTACTTAATATTTTTAGAATTCATCATACACCTGTACATACAACTATATCATATAGTTATATTTTTGGAAGAAGATAATGCATTGTTCTCTGCTGATTGTGTACTTGGAGAGGGAACTACTGTATTTGAAGATCTAACAGAATATTTAAAATCATTACAATTGATTTTAGACTTAATCCTACTGTTATATTTCCCGGTTACGGCTCTGTAATAAAAGTAATTAAAATATAATATAGTTATAGTAATAAGGTAATCATTATCAAAGTTTAGAACTTCAGGTATTTGCATATTTCTTAGGAAGCTGCATATCAAAGATTTGATTTAACGTAAATTAATTTCTTAATACATTCAACTCAAATGCAAAAATATATATATTCTTTATTTTTCCAAATTTTAGTAAATTTATGTGGTTTTGAAGATTCCATGTTGAATATAATATATAATATTATGTTTTTAAAAAATCAACAAAAAAAAAAATAATATTTTCAAACGGAAAAGAAAAAATGATGTATTTACAAAGAATTTTAGATTTTTATTTAATTTTATAAATGAAAACTAAATGATCATGTTTATTACCAGGGCTTGAAACTTAAAAGCACTAAACAGCAGTATTATATGTGTATAGTGTACATAAATACGTATGTACTAAAAATATATTTAGTATAATATGCAATTATTTTTTTTACAATATATGTGTTTATATATAAATAAACTTGGAAAAAGCATAATTATTTAAAACAAATTATAATTTTCGATAATAATTTTTTGTGTATATTTTTCATTTGTAGATCTTTAAACATTATTCCCAGCTGTATTTAAAAAAGTTAAATGTACCAAATACACCAAATATTAAATCAAGATATATTTATTTTATTTTATTTTTTAATATATACAATTTGTAAAACTTTATTCACAATAAGTATTAGTACTAATATAAATATGACATAAGTTACATGAAAAAAACGTTATCTATATTTATTTAAAAATAAAATATTGTTTATTAGATATTGAGAAAATGTTAAATAAGACCATCTTGATCATAACAAATTTTTACAATCGGTATTTAATATAATTCAAAATATTGACAAAGTCGATAGTATGGTAGCTCTTTTTTCAAATTATTGAAAATGTATTTGTTGTTGATTCAGTATGTTCAGTAAACATAACATACAGTAATATGTTTATGTAAGGTTGTTTGAACAATCACTAAACATTCAACGAATCAATAGAGAGCTAATGGTATCTTGTACATGGCTTAGTGGCCCATAATTGGTCCATTAAATTGTATTGAACCACTGAATTATTTCATTTACATGCAATCCATCATTAAAATCCATAAATATAGTAAAATATGCAAAAATTTGTAAAATACATTTTTGTTTTTTGATTGTATATCAATGAAACAAATTTGTATCAAATCAGATTTTGTATATGTAGCTTTCTAAGAAATATGCAAATTCATGAAGTTTTGAGCTCTGTTACTTACTAATAATATAGGGGAAACATAAGTTGATCATATAAAATCCTAAAGACATTACAACAAGCCACAAGCCCAGAAATTATATTCATAATGCCTACTTATAAGTTATTAATACGACAGTCATGAGTTGTGACAGTTTCAATTTATACTTATTCAATTTATGTTTATTATTATGATAAAGACACCTAATAAGTAGATAATAACCCAATCTAACATGTATTGGTATATTATACTTACATATTTTAAAAACATTTAAACAGTTTTTTTCATTCCTCACTAGTAAATCGCCGCAGTATAATCAATATAAATTTTTCCATTTAGTATTTACTACTTGCCTGTTGCCACAACTGGTCATCCATAAACTTTTTTTTATCACCATTATTTACTAATTATTAATATTCGAATTTGAATTCAATATAATCGATATCAAAAGCATTTAAAATGTGAAAATATGTAACTGTTACATTTAAATCAATCAGTACAGTAAAATATTCTTAACCCATTAACGCCGTGCGTTGCCATATGGCAACATAGATTTTTTACATCAATTTTTATGATATTACATATTATGTTTTCAACAAAATATTGGTTAAAATTGTAAATAAAAAAATTCCGGCGCTAATGGGTTAATCTTATTTTCGTTAAGTAGGTACTGAAAATGAACAATACCAGC
>NC_042493.1:106449707-106454486 GCF_005508785.2 Acyrthosiphon pisum
CCCCCCCCCCCCCCCCTAATTGCGGCCCTGCGTCCGAGATAAATCCTACACACATCGTAAACTATTAAAATATTATTATAGTATTGTACGTGAAACAACTCGACTTTGCCCCGATTTTAAAATAATCACTGTCAAGTATTCCAAACGTTAATACAATATATAAAAATTCAAAATCTACAGTTTATAGTCTGTGTTTATTAATAGTGGTTGTAACACAGAATAGACGAAATTTCATCTATTCGGTGGTTGTAGTCATAGACCTATAAATATAGTATAATAGGTCTATGGTTGTAATAAAATAATTATTGTTATCGCCACGAGTCGAGATAACGTTATCTCAGTTCAATGATTTCACGTCTCTTCGCCGTCAAGTTCTCATTTCTCAGATCAGAAATAATAATAATATGTAATAATAACTCGGGTAAAAATACGAAGGTAATAACTACTGTATAGTAACTACGAGCATAGAACAATGTAACGTGTAATGCGCCGTTATAATAATTATTATGCTCTAAGGTATGCTCATCACTCACCGATCGTAGGTCAGAAAATCAATACATCGACCATGTCGTGACACAGCGACTACGATCGCTACCAACCGCGTCGGCCGACGGTCGCCAGTCGTAAGTCGTAGACTACTCGCATTACGCCGACAGCTGCTGCTGCACCAGGTAAAATCTTTTGGATGTCGATCGATTGTTGTGCCGGATTCAATTCGATTACCGTTATGTTTTTATTGTTGTGACGGTGATGACGGGTGTTATGTGGCCCTCATAATGGGGCCTAGGCGAGATCATTGGTCAACATTGGTTCATCGCTGCACGATCGCCACAGTCGTCGTCAGTAGGCTGCAGCACCAAACCACGTTCCAGGTCCGTTCCGAGATGTCGTTGTCCCTTCAGCAGCGTCACGCCCAGAGTGCTGCAGGTATTGGGATGCAATCCCAGTTTCATGACGCTGCAGGATACGAAACTCATGTGGTTGGCGCAGGTCAACGGTACGTTTTATGCATAGGCATATCAAATATAGATTTGGGTTTAGACGATTTGTTTGAATGGGCAAAATTCTTCTTGTTGTTTTTTTCCATAGTCAGAGCCGGACTAGGCGTCCCATAGGTATGCGGGCTGAAATAAAGTTAAATTGAAAAATTGAACAATGAATAATGTTCTCAAAATCTAGATATTTGACAAATTCTTTTTCAATGCTTACTGTCTAGATGTTTATAGATTATATTTTGATTGTGAAGATCTTTATGCTTTTTTTAGTAATTTTAATTGATTATTAGATCTTTCACCACATAGTTCAGTTAGCACCTAAGCAAAAGAGAAACATACCTTTTAAAACAGTAATAATCTTTTGACATTTGGAAAACTGTTACATTTAAATCAATCAGTACAGTAAAATATTCTTAACCCATTAACGCCGTGCGTTGCCATATGGCAACATAGATTTTTTACATCAATTTTTATGATATTACATATTATGTTTTCAACAAAATATTGGTTAAAATTGTAAATAAAAAAATTCCGGCGCTAATGGGTTAATCTTATTTTCGTTAAGTAGGTACTTACTGAAAATGAACAATACCAGCGTTGATGAAAAATTCAATAATTGTTTAAATTCTTTACTAAAAATTATCTAGAAAACTAGATAGTTCTCTGTTTCTATTTTAAGCAAACTGTTATACTATATTATATATTTTTTAATATCAGCTGTCTGAATTTTTTTCAAGCAATGCGTTTAATTTGATTGTTAGTACATCCGGCCCTGTTCATAGTATTCATCTAATCTGTATTCCATTTATAATTATTTACACAATTAAGTATTAATGTACGAAGATAACTTGGTAAAATTTAGGTTCTCGGGTATTGTTTAACGTTCGTAGCCAATTTGAATTATCAATATTGTTGGGCGTTGGCGTAAAAATGTGAAATATTTTGTACAATAACACTGCATTAGTTGGTACATTAGCTACCGAAAATTACAACGCATACCTATTTATGTTATAGTAGGACAGATTTTGTACACATATTTTTGTTATGCAAATGACTACACAAATTTCATTAGCAATATTAGAGACTCACATTTCTTATCTAAAATATATATATTTTAGGTACATTCTGCTTACAAACTATTGTACTTAACTTTTGGAACATAAGCTTCTAATTAGAAATAGATAGGTATAGTATTCCAGAGGCCCAATCAGCTAAATCCAGGTTGTGCTATGTTAATAATCTAATATAGCTATATTATATACCTATCAAAAACAAATAGTTTAATTTAGTTTGATTACATGATCCTTGCATGTAAAATTATAATTGTTTTAATTCAAAATCATAAACTTACCTGATTTGCTAATACAACATTTTATTACAGACGTATTTTAATTGATACCGGAGAGCCAAATGTAAGAGCCATAATATATAAAAAATCTTCAGGAAAAGATGATAAAGTATAATTTTCAACTTGATTATATTATAATATCACATTGGATCTTGGATCACATTGACGGGGTAAAAAATGTGTAGGATATGATCGCCAATAAAAATGGTAATATATAAAATATGTACTTATGTATGTGATTTGATTACAGTAGAATAAATTACGTTTTGATAAATCCATAACAAGTTATAGTATGTCAACATTTAGAATAATTTTTAGAAATTTAATGCTATAGTAGTATATTTTAAGCTAAATAACCATGGGACATTTGAGTAGGTATTGTATTGTGGTATGATTATTTCTGGATATTATTAACATTTTGTTAAAAACAAATATAGTATATACATTAAGTACTTATATCATATTTTGACAACACATATATTTTATGAGAAGATTGCCATAATAAAACTGACTTTTAACTATTCATCCTAGTATATTAAGTTATACTCTGTAGGTATTTAAAAAGAAGCCATTATGCTATTTGAGCCAATTGAATTGCAGCCAAGATTTTATAAAAAATAAAATATAATATAATAAATAGGGTTAAATTAATATGTTAGTGAATGGAAAGCAATCTTGATTAAGACTTAATTAATTTCTTAGAGCTATTTATTACAGTATTACAGTTGGTTAGATACTTAATAATAAAAAGTAACAACTTCAGTTGCCTATTACTAGTATACCTAACTATAGTAGAAATGTACTTTTATGAGCTATATCAATCAATTGTAGTTTTTCAAATTCAGCGTTTTATTAAAAATACAATACATTAGATAAAAATAAATGAAATTATAGGTATATACTAAACTTAACATAAGCTTTTTGTTATTAACCTTGAAAACTACATAAAGCTTTATGTAGCAAAAACAATTATTTGGGACAATAAAAGAATTTTTTATTTAAAAATAAAAAATTGTATTATTAACATTAATTATAGATAAGTATGATTGATTATAATAAAATATTTCATAAAAAAATATATACGTAATAGATATCATTGAAGTTAAATAAATTTAAAACTTAAAATTTCTTATTGCTTAATTTTTTCTGATTACGTTGCTCTCCCCTGGTATATTTTATCGAAATAATATAATAATAATATATTTTTAATATGAGTATAAATGAATACATACTTTTAAATTTTATTTCAGAACGTCAAGTTTGAAAGTTCAATCCCAAAATTGGCAAAAAAACGCGATTACTACTTTCCATTACATTTTGTAGAGGATAAACAAAAGTTTGAAGTTGAAGGGCTACATTAATGTAATTATTGAATTTTCTTCCCATACTATTGTCATTGCATAAACAATTATAATTTTACTACTTAATATTTTTAGAATTCATCATACACCTGTACATACAACCATATCATATAGTTATATTTTTGGAAGAAGATAATGCATTGTTCTCTGCTGATTGTGTACTTGGAGAGGGAACTACTGTATTTGAAGATCTAACAGAATATTTAAAATCATTACAATTGATTTTAGACTTAATACTACTGTTATATTTCCCGGTTACGGCTCTGTAATAAAAGTAATTAAAATATAATATAGTTATAGTAATAAGGTAATCATTATCAAAGTTTAGAACTTCAGGTAATTGCATATTTCTTAGGAAGCTGCATATCAAAGATTTGATTTAACGTAAATTAATTTCTTAATACATTCAACTCAAATGCAAAAATATATATATTCTTTATTTTTCCAAATTTTATTAAATTTATGTGGTTTTGAAGATTCAATGTTGAATATAATACATAATATTATGTTTTTAAAAAATCAACAAAAAGAAAATAATATTTTCAAACGGAAAAGAAAAAATGATGTATTTACAAAGAATTTCAGATTTTTATTTAATTTTATAAATGAAAACTAAATGATCATGTTTATTACCACGGCTTGAAACTTAAAAGCACTAAACAGCAGTATTATATGTGTATAGTGTACATAAATACGTATGCACTAAAAAAATATTTAGTATAATATGCAGTTATTTTTTTTACAATATATGTGTTTATATATAAATAAATTTGGAAAAAGCATAATTATGTAAAACAAATTATAATTTTCAATAATAATTTTTTGTGTATATTTTTCATTTGTAGATCTTTAACCATTATTCCCAGCTGTATTTAAAAAAGTTAAATGTATCAAATACACCAAATATTAAATCAAGATATATTTATTTATTTTATTTTTTAATATATACAATTTGTAAAACTTTATTCACAATAAGTATTAGTACTAATATAAATATGACATAAGTTACATGAAAAAAACGTTATCTATATTTATTTAAAAATAAAATATTGTTTATTAGGTATTGAGAAAATGT
>NC_042493.1:106455827-106457060 GCF_005508785.2 Acyrthosiphon pisum
TAGAGTATGGTGCTGTTCTTTGGAATCCACATACCGCAGGCAACTCTCGACAACTGAAATCGTGCAAAAAAAATTTCTTAGTTTCGCTGGGTTTATTCTACATATACACCATCAGCCTCACGATTACGCCCCTATTTCTGAATTCCTCAATATTGATACCCTTTCTAATCGGAGAATCACTCTAGGGTTTAAGTTTCTGTATGGATTGTTGTCAGGTAACATAAATTCGCCTTACCTTTTAAGCCTTATTAATTTTAGAGTACCTCAACGTTTTTCTCAAAATAATGCTCCTTTCTACATTCCTTCTTACATTTCTAATTATTTAGCAAATGAACCTATCACAAGATTAATGTCTCTTGCCAATGTTCACGTTTCCCACCTCTGTTAATGCTTATACCATACCTATGTATATCTTTATAATTATAATGTTTTTTAGTTATCTTGTACTTATAACTAGAATTTAATTGTAAATCAGTTTATATCTAACTTTATTTTTCCAAAGGGCTAGACCCGTAAATATAAATAAATAAATAAATTAATTAATTAATTGAAGTCAAGTTAAGTTCATCATATTTGTTAACTTATGCTGCTACCCAGCCTTAAAAAATTTATCTTGTTAAGTGAGTTTTTTATTTTAATAGTTATTTTATAACAATTATAAATTTAATCACATAATAATGTTTTATTTTTAGGATCCAATTGTTCGAGTAAATAATTATATTAAGCATAGATTAGAAAGAAACGTGGAATTGTATAACTTGATTAATAAAAGTCTATCAGGATTTTTGTCTGAAGAAGGAATTGTAAATGTAATGTATAAGGCAAGCTTACATTTTTATTATTACATTCTATATTGCTATTATATGAATCATACTTTTAATTTGCTTATATAATATTTTTATTTTATTCAGGTTATTACCAACGATTACAAGAGAATATCATCGTATATTGTGAAAAATCAACTTGCTAAATTAGAGAAGGACAGAAAAGTGGTTTTAATCAACAATGAAATGTGTGATTGAATATTATTAAAATTTAAGTTGTTATTATTTTAAGTGTTTTTTTTTCTTAAACCAAGTTAAAAATAGAACAAAAACGTGTTATTTATAATTGGGTAATTTAAAATAAATAATTTAATTTAAGATAACAAGTAAAACTAGAGACCAGGTTTATATGACTAAAGGTGTTTAAATATAATAAATAAATGAATGTCAAAAGGATCAAAATAACAAT
>NC_042493.1:106457110-106458651 GCF_005508785.2 Acyrthosiphon pisum
AATATATGATATAATTTGATAAGGGGATGGTATATGGATAGACAATGAAAGAAGGTGTACAAGAGTACAGGGTTATATAGGGAAAGAGGGATATGTGAAGCCTTTGGGTTAGGGGTGAAATCCAAGCAAAAGACTATGTAGTCTCAAAGGTCTAGAAGTAGTAACATCAAAGAATACAAAGACGGATGTGTTATCTCTATAATAAAAATTAATATAGGGTTGTCGTAATTTTATATTTAACGATTAAATTAATTTTACATAAAATACATTTTTATAATCGTCGGTATCCCGTGTCGCGCTGTTAGTCGTATCGCCGAATTTCGTATGGCCGTGTGGTTACGACTTGGTTAGGGACGGGCTCCCTCCCCATGGCATTTGTGCAGCCCTCACTGCCAGTGGAACCACTAAGTGGTCGTGGACCCGTGTTAAAGCGCGTATGCGTCGTTCTCATGTCACCCCGTGGTGTGCCGTCGGCCTGCAATGTTGTACGAATTACGAAACGCCGTCGTTTTGCGTGCCCGCATAGGCGCAAATTGGGGGTAGGGGCTTGGGGGTGCTAAGCCCCCCTAACTTATCCGTAGCCCCCCCCCCCAAAGCCAAAAGTTGAAATTGCGCCTATGCCCGTCGTTATCGGTGTGTCGTTACCTGCGCGTCTCCGTCTTCGGTCCGTTCGGTCGCCGCCATCGTTATATCCAAGGGGAAACGTAACGAGTGGCGTATGTACACGGGCGTGTTATTACCCACCAATAAATTGAAAATAATACTGTAACGGTCGAAAACCAACAATCATACCAAGTTTACATATTATATGATAGCGCTCTCCGTCCCGCGGGCATCTCTGCCCACACCCGAAACGAAACGCCGATAATGAATAATATACTAGTCGATGTACACACACACTATCACCGCTGCCTAGTACCCGTGGTCGAGTTAACCGGCCGGCACTATGTCATCACGAATACCGGCCAATAATCATTGATTATATAATTATTATATAATACGTTTTTGCGTGCGATGTGTGACTCGTCCGACGCCCGTCACTCTTTTTGTGCCTCTCTGCCGGACAACATGACCTGGGAGTAGGTACACCGTTTGCCGCGGACGTCCTGCGGACGATGCCCGGGTCACACATCGGAATTTGGGTAACATTATTATTATTATTCTCTGATAAACCTTGGCCGGTATTTCGTTTATTTTTCTATGTAGAATGTAGAGTACGTACGATTATCGTGTACTCCTATTATTATTATAGTTATTATTTATGTACGCCGGTAACCATATAGGTGCCGTGCTGGTACCCTGCGATAGTTCAGTTTTTTTTGAATTATTATTATTATGTACCTATTTTTTTGTTTTTTTTTAAGGTGACCTTTTCTGTTGCGGCCAAGTTTTTATGCCCGTGGGCTTTTCTTGGCCATAAATTAATTATTCATTTTTATTAATATTATTAAAATCAATATACTTTCCTACCACCCATCAATTGTATGTACTTATTGCTTTTTCCCTATTTACCTTATTATATTATTACAAATCCCACACGC
>NC_042493.1:106458701-106459619 GCF_005508785.2 Acyrthosiphon pisum
AAAAAAAATCAAGAAGATCTGATAAGTAGTTCCAGAGTTTAGTCTGTACAGAGATTTTCATTTTACATTTTTAATATTATAATTAATATTTAAAAAGTAAAGCAAATATTTTCTCTCCCTTTTTAAATTAGCCTATCTTTTAAGTTGAACCAAAATACACACAGTGTAAAAATTTTATCAAGATTGGTCCAGTAGTATCGGAGTTTATCCCGGACAAATACGTGACATGGGATTTTTATAAGATTATAGCTGATCCCGTGCACTTCGTTGCCCGTCAAATGTACCAACTCTATATGACTCAAACTTTGTTCAAAGTGTATGGTGCTCAAAATTTATCTTAACTTTTCCGTTGCCCGGAATAAAAATTCCGTTTCGTAGCAGTACATTATCAGGTACGCAATCTACCTGCGGTAGATTGCGAACCCCACGCTTTTTGTACCTAAGTGTATGATCTAACTCTAAAGTATCAAAGTTATACCAAGTTTATCGTTTTTACTTAATTCCAACTACGGTGGATTAATATAATTAATTTATAGAAAATCCTATCCTAACCTAACCGTACTGAAATCCAATAAATAAAAAAAAACAAATTTAACCCTTTGTAAATTAACCTATCTTCTTCTCAGAGGTCTAATATACCCACAAACATTAATTTATACATATATAATATATATATCTAACTATATAAATACACAGACTATAACTATACAGACTAAACTCTGGATCTACTTATCAGATCTTCTTGATAAGTATAGTTCCAGAGTTTAGCCTGTACAGAGATTTTCATTTAACATTTTTATAGTTAGATATTAGTTTACAATTTATATTTAAAAAGTAAAGCAAATAGTTTTTTTTTTTTACTATTATTATTAATATAATAGCTTTAAAGCCCATGGCAACCATTTATAAACAAAAATT
>NC_042493.1:106461878-106488756 GCF_005508785.2 Acyrthosiphon pisum
GCTCCGCGACACTAAGCGTCCATCACACTACCCTACCCTACCATGCACTGGTAATGTAGTGTACCATTTTATTGCGGTACAGAACCGAATTCCGAAAATTTCCTTAAATATATACACGATTCCGCTTAATTTTAAATGCAACATTGGCATTCCGAAAACAAAATATATATTATTGTAATCTGTAACATAATAATATAATATTATAAATCATTTTGTATAGCTGGGTGAGTTAACTATTTTTTTTTTAACTCGTTAAGTTATCCTAACCTATAGGTTATTTTTAAAATAATTAAGTTAAGTTAAACATTTTTAAAAAAGAAGTCAATGGCGTCAATATGGTATTATGTCACTGACTAAATTCATTTCATCTGTAAATGTTAGGATTTGGGAAAATATTGGAACTAATTTTATCTCAGTGCATGCAGTAGGAATGTAGAATATTATATACCAATATATAATATTTGTAGTGTAAACGTAATTGACATTTATCTAATACTTTATCTGAAAAATTAAATGTATGTATTTTTAACAATTGGTATTTGATAATATGGATGTTTTCAATATTAACCACAAGCCCAAGTTACAATATAATGTGTAAAATGTAAACTAAAATCATGATTTCCCAAAGTTTTATTTTCAAAAGCGCAAAATCGTTTAAGGCACAAATTGATTAGGCTGGGCCTTAAAATTAAGTTAAAACGTTCAGTTAATTTTATTTAAGTTGATTAACTAATTAATTTTTTTCAAAGTTAACTATTAACTTAAAGAGTTAAAAAAAATTGTTAGCTTGCCCAGCCTTGATTATTATTGTAAGAATTATCGTGTAAGTAACAGATCATTTTATAAGATTTCTGTGAAAATTTGAATTTTGGCTACTATTTTCATTTTTGAACGACGGTGTCGGCGCCCTATTTTGTAGCGTGGGTATAAACGATAAACTAATAATATATTATTATACAATAAAATTATAATATTATATTATTCGCTTTGTATACACATATTATTATAATTTAATGATATGAAAAAAGAAATACACACCTAACGATATGATAAAACAAGCCTGTGTTGAAAAGTTAAGTTAATTTTAACTTTTTTACTATAATGGAACTCACACTAAATAACCGGCTCCACGTGTAGCAATCAATTTTCATGAACACCCAATGATGATTGGACATTGACGTATTTGTACAACGGGAGCCATTTGGAAATTGATCTTTGTGTAGAACGAGAACCAAAAGGACTATAGCCGAAAAAATACGATAGGTACAAGGCGGCGGCGTATAATAGCGTATTGTGTCCGATCAAAATTACAAACCTATACACACAACAGCCACAACGTCACCTCAGGAGGCCATTTGGGAAGGCGAATATAATAATATATTGTATAGTGTATAATGTATAATGTATACGCACAATTACACACATATTATACACTGCACGCGTGCGTGCATACAATGCAAACATTGTCCCCCTGAGCGTATAAATAAAATTATATAAAAAAAAAAATCTGTGTTAAAAATCTTTAACGGAGATAAATCGACGGGCATCGAAGATTTATTTCATTAAATTTTAATAATTGAATATAATTTAAAACGGTGTAAAACAAAAACATTAGTCATATTTTACAGATTTTAAAAGAAAATACCAGTGTGGCGAGATACACCTAGGTACCTAGCTTTTATATTAAAGACATAATAATGTTATTTATGTTAAAAAAAGAAAATTATTACGTTGATCTTTAAGCTTACGTGTCTATAGCAACCAAAAATTCTAGTCTATATCTATACCCACACTGTTTTAAGAAACCCAAGAGGTATAAACCATTGAAATATAAACCTAATAATTTTTTTCTTTCACACATATTTGATCGTAAAAAGTTAATGTTAATAGGATGTAAAAACAAATTTTCTCCTAGGAAAAATAACTCTACACATAGTATGCATACTTCGTAAAAAATAAATTGTAATTCATTAATTCATAGCCTGAAATGTTAAAAAAAATGTAAGTTATTACATTTTAATGTTGTTTTAATTTTATATGGGTATATCATTAAAAATAAAAATAAAAACTAATTTATATTGAACATCACTATATTTATATTCTGGAATGTGTTGGTATTTACTATGTTTCAATACGGACGGTCCGTGTACTTTTTACCAGGTTATCTACACGAATGACCTAGTACCTATATATTATAATAAATTAGACACCTAAACAGCGTTTATTGTGGTGAACGGGGGTGTAGTTAGGGGTGATGAGGGGGATAGATACCCCCAGAGCATTTATGACATATATACATACAAGCTTTACAAAAAAAAAAAAAAAACTAGGTAAGTATAGGTACAAATAATAATACTATATTACGAACAAATTCACTTTATCAAACATTTTTTTGAAAACGTATTTCAACAAGTTAAGAACAATGTAATAAAAAAAATGCTGAAATGATTATTTTGAAAGTTATAACCTTTCAAAGTTTGCGATTTCACGTTTATATAAATGCATCACACAACACTGCTGTAATTTACTGGCGCACGCAGCACATATACAAATTTTAACGAGTTAAGAATATTGGTGAAATTAAATACGATTTGCACAATCAGCGAGTACCCTTATTTCTACAACACATTAACGTAGGATATTTATAAAATAATAAACAAATGTGTAACTTATTAAAAAAATGTATTTATACACCGTAATCAGTGTACTATCACTATGACTATTTTGTTTTAACGTCCATATGTAGTTAAGCGTAGTTAAGCGTGTAAAAACGTTGGTGAAGTCAGAATTTGGAGGTCAGCCTTGGTCTTAAAGTTCTAGGTAATTTAAATGTATAGTAATTTTGAATATTTTCATATACACTCGGCGTGGTCACTAGATCGCTGCACTCATTCGGACAATTAAAATCGAAAACATCCCTCAACTTGTTATGTAAAACCACCTTGGATGGGTCCCGGACTTCAAATTTCATAAACTTCCGATTCTGAGCGGAGACGGTATGTCAATCTAGGTATAAGGTATCTTATATACTTATCTATGGTATTAAAACAAATTGACCAATAATAGGTATCTGTAATAAATTCCAAATTAATCATATCACAATTTCCAATAGGTAACGCGTTATACATCAACAACAAACCGTGGTACTATCATAGATATATAATAGTATACATTAGAAGTTTCAAGTACCCACAAGTAATATTATACAATCACAACAAAATAACTAAAATAGTTATTCCAGGTTTTATGTAATTTCGTCCAAATTTGAACTTTCAATGACTATAAAAATAAACTGTGCTTATATATTTTTTAGATTTTTTGGTAACAGAATTAAATGCTTACGTTGAAATTTGTTTTAAATTTTCAATCCTTAGATATAAAAGTTGAACATTTTATAAATTTTTAATTACGAAATAATTATTCAATTTTAAATTTGATAAATTTTGTTAAAATTCGATCTTTAAATGCTTATAAAAAAAATTGTGCTTATGTATTTTTAATATTTTTCAACTGCTATTGTTACAATATATCAGGAGCCTTGTATTACATTTTTACATTTTTTGGCCCAACAGATAAAACTTTATTGATATTTATAGAAAAAAAAAACTAAAAAAATTTACAATTTACAATGTCCGTAAACAGCTCAAAAAAAAGTCAAATTATTTTCAAAATGTATCGTATATATAAAATGCTAATATAAACATTCAGTGAAATTTTCAAGTTTCTACAGTCATTCGTTTTTTAATTACAACAAAATAAGATAATCGTCTCATGAGAAATCGAGCAAATATCAAATGTTGTAAAAATATGAATTTCAAACGCTCATAAAAATTTAACTTGAGTTTCTTATAGACATTTTTTTTTTTTGATAAAGGTAGATTATCCTATAAGGAATCTTGTATTACATTTTAAAATCTTAGTTCTAAAAAGAAAAATTTTTACGAATTATACACTCAAAATAATTAGGTAATGTTCGTGATTTTTCCATATTTTGTCAATTTTTGAACTTTAAATGCTAATAAAAAAAAACTGTGACTAAGGATTTTTAATATTTTTCAAATTTCATTGTAACAATATAGTAGGAGCCTTGTATTAAATGTTCAAGTATTTTACTCAACAAATAAAGTTTTATTGCCATTCATAGAAATAAAAACTAATTAAATTGAAAACTGAAATTGTCCGTAAACAGCTCAAAACAAAAAAAAATATTTTGAAAATTGTATCATGTATAGAAAATGAAAAAATATAAACAACCAGTGAAAATTTCATGTATCTACAGACATTCGTTTTAAAGTTACACCAAAAACCAAAATCAATTTTCTCGAAAACAGATTTTGCGTAAAAATTCCCGTTTTTCCATAATTTTTCTTTTGTTTTCACGATGCTTTTGAAAACTATTTGAAAAATTTTACTTTTGACCTCCCCAAGTACCAACTAGATTCACTTTCCTATCAGAAAAGGTACTGTTGAAGAAAATCTAAGCACTTTTACTGTCCTAAAAGTTGATGACAGATACAAAAAAAAATAAAAACACACATCATTGTAAAACCAATACATTCATCGTTCCACTCAGAATCTAAAAACTGAAAACTGTTGTAAAAAAATTGGAATTGAAACACTTGTTTCTTACGTATAAGTCGTTAACGTATAAGTGTTTCTAAACATGACTGGTTCAATCACGGATAATGCAGCTATATACAAGAAAACCTTAACATATATTCCACCAGCATCACCTTTGGAGCTCATCGATTCTACTAAATATATGTTAAACTTCGTGAAACGTAAGTTTATGCATATTGGGATCGATCCAAGTGATATGTTCAGAGTAGCAGTGCATATAATAACTCCATCACGATATGTTAATATTTCAACCGACTTTCTACAACGGATATTTTCACTGATGGGTAATATCCTATCATTTATTTTGGAGCAAACCAGGAAAATATAAAAGAACTCTATTTCTTGAGACGGAAAATTTCAAGTTGTCTAGCATGATGTATAGTGGTGAAAACACCTTAGTAGTAGAGTCAAAGATACAAGATGATGGATGCCGAATTCTTTTAAATCGTGTGGAACTTATACAACTTTAATATCTCGAATGGTGTATTTTTGAAACAATTATACGAAAATCAACTATCATGCAACCAATCATTTTAAATCAATATGAAATATTTACCGAGTATCTCGATAGAGAACTTAGCAAAATGGATTCGACACCAAAAACGATTGAAGAAATGGTTATATTTATCAAAAATATACGCGATGATCATATTATTACAAACAGTCCTAAACATGATATTAATTTCATTAGTCAAATCAAAATATATGCATTTAGACAATTAGCAGAACATTCAATACAACGGTGGAATGCGGAAATGTCACCAGAAGTAAGAAAAAAAATATTTTTACCATTTATAAAAAATAATTAATGTATATATTATTTTAGTTATTTGATGGAAATTCGACAATGATTTCACACACCTCACCACCGTCAAACATCAAGATAGACAATACATTTGATACACATGAGAGGGGATAATTTCAAAGCAAAGGTAATTTATGAAATAATAATAAGTATATAATTATTTTATATATATACTTTTTTCAGTCAAACGATTCAATTCACAGTCTACTACAATCATTTGATGTTAACGATGATCCTAATTTTTTCAACACTCAATATACACCTCTCCAACATCAATCAACGTACGCCACATTCCCAAAACCATTACATAGAGCAAAAAGAGCAAACTCTTTTTAATAGTTATAGTGAATAATTAATAATTTATGTGAAATAAAAATACATGATATATTATATATGTTTTTATTTATTAAAATAATATTAAGTTTTACAATCAATATTAATTACAATGTTCTTACTTCTCCATTAAATGGATTATAAGTTATAATTTGATAATGTAATATTAAACAATATGCTGATGTAGATGCTGGAAATGCTTCTTCGGTCTCCATCTCAATCCTAAGGTCGACAGTCGAAGTTTTCACATTTTCATTCTGTCTACTCATATCAACAACTATAATCGGTGATACTTTTTTAAAATCCGATCGAGTCAATAGAGGTGTGACATTATCACGACCGTAGTAGGATTTCTGGAACGCGGCATATGTACGGTATAATGTAGCCATCTTGTTCTTAGTAAAGTCACTTTGGAAATCTTCGTAGGGGAATACTTCAGAATTTAAATAAACCTTCACATTTTTGATTTTACAATGATCAAAATATGACATTGGTTTACTCACACTGTTTTTCCTATCAGTCCACACATAGAAAAGTGTAGTTGATTCAACTCTCGAAAGTGTCAATGCTATGCACAACTGCACGTCGTTTTCCAGCCAGTCCCAATTTGTAGTCAATTTAACAAAAACTAAATGTTGATCATAATATTTATTTTAAATACATAATTAGTAGTTATCTCCGTTTCAATTCGGAATCAAAATAACCACACATTTATTTAAAACAATTATATTGTGGGTGACTTTGATACGTAATTTCATTGTTAAAATAACTCCAACTATTAGTGAAATTAACTCCATTTATAATATAGATCAAATAAAATCTACTTCAATTCAACTTCGTTATTGTAGTTGTTTGATAAGAAGAAACTAATGTAAAATTACACAATATAAGTGTTAAAATAACCACATCTTTGTTATTGATTTAATTGAATGGAAATATTGAATGAACAAATTTTTAATATTCAAAATTATTTTCTTGTATGTTATTTTTACCACATAACTTTGAATATTTTTTACCTTATGAGGTATTTTTACCTCAATCAAATTCTGCAATATAAACTATAAAAAGTAACTGGTATGGCTAATATCAGCTTGAAGTCTACCAAGCTGTAGTTTAAATGCTATGAATAATTACAAATAAGATTTTTGACATTTTTCATTTATGCTATGTATAGCAGATATAGGTACATACTACATAACATAATATAGGGTAAATAAATTAACAATTTTTTTCAGTTTTATATACAAATCAAGCTTTTATTGATATCACAAGTACAATTAAATAAATAGGTAATATATTATGCAAAACGAAAAAAATACATTATAAATAAAATATACAGATAGGTAATAATTTATTGTGATTAATACTAATGAACAAAAAAAGAGTATTATATTTTAAATATATTATAAATTATAAATTATAATGCATATCTTAATGATACAAACAGAGTTCCATTACCTAATGTTCTAATAACAGTAGGAGTTGGATCTGGTAAATTAGTTAAATAACTACCAAAAAGTTTCAATCCAGAATTTAATTCCACTTGATAAGCATGGAAATGGCTATCGAAACCAATAGTTATTAATGGAATAAATATTATATATGGTATCATTGAAGTACCTATAACTATTTTTATTATTTTTCCAAATATACAACTGTCTAACGTTACTTCTAATACTAAAACCATACCAACTCTATAGGATACACCTTTAAAATCCATCCAAGATACAAATGTTTTTAATTCAATAGGTAATTGCTTTAAGAAACTAGACGATATTTCAACAGTTGGGGAAATAATACAACTTTGACCTAATTTTAAATCTGGTCTTAAACCAGTTCTTGTTAAATATCGATTCATCATTTGCAATTGAAGCTTATTTGTAAGGGTATAACCAAGGTTAATTCGACAAGGTATTGAATTTGAAAAAGCTTTTAAAATTTTATGTTTTGCTTCAAAGCGTATCGAAGAAGTCAATATTAAAGGCCCGTTTTTAATTAAAAGACTGCCATAATGGGTTAGAAAGTGAAATTTTGGTTTTAGAGTGCTTTGAGATAATAATAAATATAGCCGATTATGTTCAGCAACTATATTGTTTAATAAATAAGCACATTCTGGTTGAATTTTTCTTGAACAGCAAATATCAACAATTTGGCGTAACATTAAATATAATTCCCAAACTTCAGTTTTAATAGGAATCAGCTCACCAACAATTAATCCAAAATAACGAACAAGACAAAGCATCTCTGAAGATGACATAATTATACAACCGTTATTCAAATTATTTTGGTTAATTGTAGGTGGTGAATTTTTTTTTTCGGAGAATCCATATTCAAATAATATAATACGGCTATTTAAACATTCTAAAGTAAAATATTTATCTTTTATTAGGTGTGTAATGATTAAGGCCATATCATAACGTGCAACTCCTTCTGTAACGTCATGCATAAAATCACACACACTATTTACAGTAACGTGATAATTGGGAATTTCATTGAATACGCAAAGTTCATGTATGCCTGTTTCCGAAACATTGGCTTTTAGGACATCTAATTTATAATTTTCGACATTTCTAAGATATTCAGTACTTTCAAAGAGCATTTTTTGAAGGCTTGTTTTATGGGAGTAACAAAATCTACAATAATAATTTGCCGAAAAGCTTTCAACAAAACCAAGTACAGAATTGAGACCCAAATTATCCCCCAGCACTAATCCAAGAACAAAATATACCTGAATCTTCACTGAATTTACTGAAATAGATATTCCGTTTTCTTGCAAATCTATTAAGACTTCAATTAGAGAAGCAAAAATAGTTTTATTATTAAACTTTGAACTTCCTCTGTCCGAAGAATGAAATAAAAAGGCGGGAAATATGTTATCTAAGGACGATAAATATTCTGGTGGAAAAGCAGGTACTGAATAGTATACACATCCCATTTTATGAATTCCTGAATGTGACCCTAACGGATTTCCCATTTCAGCGTCATCGTAATAAAGGAAAATAGGAAAAACTATTTTATCAAAAAATTTACACTTAATCGACTTCCAAGTACTACCATTTAAAAACGATGTAAGAATATCTTTTTGTTTCATAGCATTTTCAGTATACTCTAAGGCTGTACTATAAACTCCCGGAAGTTCAAAGAACAGTTTTAAATTTTGTTTAATGGGTAATAAGTGCCCTTGGACTGGTACCATTATTAGTTTATCTATGCCTGAAACATTTTTTTTTTCAGGAGTAAAGCCCAATACTATTGTTTTAGATTTAAAAATTAAATTATTAGACTCAAAATATTTCATTCGTTGATATTCAGTTTTAAAGTTGAAAAAAGGATTTTCCAAATCATGAAACATTGACTCAATTTCATTTTTATCTGAAGTACTGCACACTTCTAAAAGAGACATAACTTTGTTTTTCAAATGTAAAATAAGCTCACTGGAAAATAACATGGATACTCCATCTATTATTTGTTGTATTAGGATTTCTGTTACAGTAGGTTTTGTGTACAAACTGGTAATAAATTCTAATACACAATTAATAATAATATTATTATAAGATGTACTAGAAGTTTCATCAGCTGCACTAAAAATATGATTTGATTCATGCTCAAATGAAGATTTATTTAAATCATTAGTTAATTGTAACACTGGAGTATCTAAATTAATTGTTTCAACATTCAGGGAATGAACTACCATTAAATGCTTTCTGAATTTTTCAGACCCTTGAAAATCTCTCACACATCCTCCTTGGTTACATGTGTATATTGAGCGACTATTAAAGTTATGATAGACTTTCAAATGCAAAATAAGTTTATTAATCGATGAACATCTTAAATTACACAACAAGCAGCAATACATTTTTACTTTTACTTTTTATTAATTTAAATCTCAAAATGTAATAAATATAACATTAAATGAAAATATTTTTCTGATACTGTTGTTATATAAGTAGAACTTTATACTTATGTCTATTACAGTTGAAAATTAATTAAAAAATGAAAATGTTTTATTTTCTATAATGATTGTAGTTTACTAATAACTGAAGTTGTAGTTGCAGTTGATCTATCATAAGCAGTTACAAGTTTAAACAACTCTTGTTGAATCACTATCCAAGGGTCATAACACTCCTTGGGGTAGGAACAATTAAAAACAAAATAAGACTTAAAACAAACCTCTAAAGCTTTAACAGGACAATCGAACGACCATAACTTTTGATTTACCCTAATATAACATGTATCAATAGAGTTATAATCTTTTCCAACGATGGTTATATAAGGTTGTATAGTGGCTCCTTGTTGACTGTACTTTGAACGCCTTTTCTCAATGTCTTCTTGAAGTCCAATGAGATTCTATCCAAATTGAAAGTTATCAATAGAATAAATTAATGTAAAATTTTATAGAACAACTATACTTACTGTACAAAAATAAGAAAATGCTGAAGCTGATTCCAATAAGGATGGCTTCCAAGATTTATTTTTTTCGTTTAGGGTTATATTGCAAATAAGAGTTTTGGTTGGAATTAAATAGGGAAGCAAAAGTAATTTTAAAGCATTTGTTGTTTTTACATCTAAAAAACAAATAAAAATCAAAGTAATTTAGTATAACATAGTTTGGGTAATAATTATAAATATAATAATAAAACCTGGGTTTAATATAAAAAAATTGTTATACATACTTCCATTTAACTCAGCTAAATCTAATACTGATAAGAGATTACGGGCATATTTGTCTTTGATTGAACTTCTCCTAAGTTTTAAAAGCTTAGCAGTAAATATATCCCAACTATTCAAGAAAAAGTTCCAATCATTAAATGGTTCATGCAAAGAAGTGTTTGAGTAACATAATTCAAAGTCTTTAATAATCTGGAAATGAAAATAGATTTTAATTTATAATTATTACAATAAAGTTTTGTCTATGTAATTTATATTTTCTTAACTTATAATAAATAAAAATGCATAGAACATACCAATTCAAATCCTCTTGGACATTGAAGAACAGGCCACGATTCGAAAATGTCTGACAAACATTGACTGTTGGGATTCAAAACTTCATTTTTCCTTAGCTCTGATGTATATTGCCACTTAGATAAAACAACTTCAAAACTAGCAGTTAATCCATCATTTGCCAACCATCGCTTGGCAGCATGTATATCTTCTATAAATGGAAAAACCATATGATTTATCAAAAATTCAGCAATATTTTTCTTAGAAAACTTGTAAAATCTTTGAAATTGAAAATTAGATGACATGAGATAAAACTAATATTGAATGTAAGAAAAAAAGAAATTAGCGGTTTTATATATTATAAATATTACATCACATTGGTTGAATTAAAATTCTACATAAATACTAATTGTGATTTATAAACATTTTGTTTTTTTTAATGTAAAAAATAAAAATTAATTTAAAACATACTATATTAAATAATTATTGTCATACAAATAATTGAATCTAAGTTTTATTAAAAACCAATATAATAAATTCAAATTTGTTAGGTACCTACGTCCTACAATGACATATTACATATTTTTTGTTAATGATTCTTTTTAATACTTAGGTACATTAAATGAGATATAGGTACATGTGATTTGTATACCTATTACAAATGTGGATGGAGTATTATTTAGTAAAAAGTAACTAACATTCCATCCTTGAAAAGGAAAACAACAATTGTTACTAAAGAAACATACAGTCAATACAAATCAATTATTTTAATTTCATAAGTTTACCAGAAAATGAAATTGTCTGTTCTGGAGCCAAAATGTTGCAATTTTTTGCTACCTTGGATAAGACACCAACTGATCGTAGCCGTCTTGCCACATTTTTCCACCGTTCGATCAATTTTCCCTTAGCATGTGCTTGATGTGCTCCTTCGGTTTTAGCCGGTATAAAGTAAATGCTCTAAAAATAATATTATTCATTTATTTTACTAAAAATGTATTAAAAATAACGATACGTAACATTTATACATTTGTAATGTGAAGAAGTATTTTAATATTATATTTACCTTTTGCTCTTTGGGAAATACTTCTACGATTAAACTGGCTATTTTTCTAAAAAATAGATCAGTGCCTCTGTAATAACAAACAATACGACTTAATATTCACCTTATACCTATATTGTAGTCAAATATATTTTTTTATTGCAAGTATAGTATTGTAAAAAATCATAGCTCATAGGAGTGTGCAGGCTTAAGTATTGGATTCTGCACAATATTTATTATTTAATATGTATTAAATATTATAAATTATAATCAAATAGAATCTTATGTTGTTCCGATTTTATTAACAGCAAAAAGATTTATACCACTAAGAAAATTTTCAAGTATAGCATTTGCTTCCCACATGTGCGTTGCTCACACCTATGTAAACTATGAATACTCTCCAACTCTGATAAAAAATTATCTATTAACTAATTATTATGAAAAATATTCCTACTTGCTATTGTCTTGAAATAGATGATTTATCATAAGTTGCGTCAATAAATTCTGAGAATCATCAGATAAGGACCCATCATTTCGTTCAGCATCAGCTAAAATATATCTGCCATCATTGGTTGTGTGTATTAAATCTAATATTGTCTATAAAGAAAATTTAAAGTCCTTAAAATACGTTATGTCCTTTTTGTATTTAAATCACATGTAAATAGTTTAATTATATATGAACCTGGGAAAGTTAGTAAATTAACAGTAAAAATTAGTTAATAATATTTTAATTATGTCACATTTAAGTGTCTTAATAAACCCTAAATATAAGGTTTAACTTAAATTGAAACCTAACTATTTTTAATTGATTTAGGTAATTAAAAAATCTACAACTTATCTGAATTTAAATAATTAACTTACTTCAATCGTCCATTCCATTGGTTTGTAATTACCATATTTCTTATGTCCCAATGGCGATGGTCTTTCGTTTGAACCGTTTTTAGATGTTGATGTACTTGTTGTAGACGTAGATAGGAGTGTATAGTGATTATTATTTTGGACTTCAGAACTTTCAAAATCAACCGACTGCTGTGATACTGCAGTTGACTGCAGTGCAAATGAATCCGGATATAGAAACTATATTACAGAATGCGAAATATTCGTAAGAACACCATTAAATTACACTATTAAAATCGAATTCTTTAAAAATATATAGGCACTAGGCAGTTAATTTAACACGTACTTTTTCTTGAAACAAATCCATATTCGTATTGATAATATTGACAATATTTAATTGATGAATGAAATATGCTGTTGAGACTTTGAGAGTGCTACTATAGCGAAGAACGCGGAGACGGCAACGAATTGAAATTTGAAATAACACCAGTTATGTATGGTGTACATTAGTCGAACTAAAACTATTAATACGAACAAAAGAAAACACACACACGAACGTCGAACAATGATACGCAAACCAGTTATCAATATCTTGGAAAATTGGAGACGCGGCCACGGGAATTTTGCGCTAAATTTAGACTTCCAGTAAATTTCGCTCCTTATCGCACGTCGTTTTAAAGTATAATGGAGTTGATTTAACATCTTTGCAGTTATCAAATCCATTCTCTATAATATATATTATGGTGGTCAAAATGACATTCATTACTGTTGATTCGACTCAAAATTATTATTCAAATTAATAATACTAAAATGTCATATTAATATATTTTTTTATTATTTTAAGTTCATTTTATATAAATTTAAGCATAACGTATATTTAAAATAATATAAGCTATGAGTAATTTTGAACATTTGTGTTGTTACACTATGTAACTCAATTCAACGCGCCATTGTCGTCATGTGTAATACAAATATTTCTTAATTTAACTTATTTATATTCAACATCTTAACTATTGCTAAATCAACACCAATTTTTCTATGTGTGTCTGAAATCCGATTATAGCATATCGAGGTTTTTCTAATTTGTTGGATGTTTTAACTTTCCATGAATGCGAAGTGTTTTGAGGTAAAAATGGGTATTCACACAACTCCCACGATCTGAACGCACATTTCAGAGGTTTTCGATGGTTTACCACTTTCAATAGTTGTATTTTTTCTTTATCACTAACCTTGACTATAGGCATTCTCCACAATATTTTCGATATATTTATTTTAACATCTTTTAACTTAGACGCGTCTATAACAATTTCATTGTTTTTATTATACTGTTTAATCGTATTCATATCCAGTGATGCTTTATTTAGTATCAGCTGTTGATTACAGTTTATTAAAATACGCTTATAATCTTCACAAAACCCGAATAAATCTTTGATATTAATACAACCGTTAAACACACCGCTCTCGATAAAATCTTTATTAACATTTTTAATATCATCATCCCAAGCAGCGTTATAGTGTGAAACAATATCAGATTTATTATACGAGCAATATCCTTTCAATGTTGAATTTATACCCGGGTTAGTAAGTTTCTGTATAAAGTTTAATCAAAACTCCGAAAAAAATGGTTTTCCGAAAAAAACGAGAATAAACCCGGTTTTTTTTTGAAAAAATTGAGAAAATTTGGTTTCAGTAGTATGATTTAGGCGGTTCAAGTCCACACTAGCCCCTGCGAGTCAATGCCGTGCGCTGCCATTCCCCCCCATGCCAGGCCATACCATGTCAAGCCGTGTCGTGCTCCTCCCCTCCTCCTCCCATACATACCACTTCAATCCTATAACGTGAGTGAACACCCCCTCCCCCTATTAATGTCTACCCCCTAAAAATGGTATATCACAAAAATATATACATTAAATAAATTCAAATAATTTAATTTAATATTATACTATTATTTAAAACAATATATTATTGTTCTAACAACCTAGCTAGTTGTTTAATAATACATTAGATAAACACAGTTTGTGATAAGTTAGCGACTATTATAATAATAAACATAAAATTATTAATGATTTCCCAATACCATACATCTAAGTGAAAGTGTAAATGTATAGTATACATATCGCTACATGATATGACATTATCAAAACACAGTTCACACATAGTTGACGAGTCGTTATTATATACATATGACATTGTACACTTCACACTTATGGTGAAATATTTTTGTTTTCCTAAGACCATCAACTTAACGTTTAGAAAGTTAGTATGTACAAAATCTAATTGCTTAGCTATTATTTCAACAATTTAAATGTATCCTAAACTAATTTGAAATATCATCTGGATTAATCTTTTGACATGGTAAATGAGTAGATAATATTTTACCAATCCATGGCTTAAAATATTACTATTACCTAAATATATTAGAAATCGAAAGGTATATAGTCCTGCAAACGTTAATAACCAGTCTGAAGTTCCTAGTCGTATACTTCAGTACACAAACATTTATCGTTCTGCCTTTAATATTTATAGTGAAATTTATTTTTTAAGTGTTTATTATTTTATTATATCGAATATAACTTTTATTTTGTTTTCATTTCAAACATTATCATTATGTTTAAATGTACACAAATATATTTGATACCATTTTATAACATACTTTTTCCAATTATATTTCACACCTCCTTAACTTAACTTTTTATCCACAATACAAAATATACAATAATATCTAAAACACCACCATTATGAAAATTCCGTTTCACTTTGTACAACACTTTTAGTAAACATATTTGAACCATATTATCAATACATACTAACAAAAAACACGTAATAAGCACAATTTTCAAAATATTAAGAGATTGTAAAATTAAAAATATTACTTAAATCACAAAATAGATTAATTTCCACCAAGTATATCTCAATTAAAATTAAGAATCAATCTAAAAATAGTTTAATAAAAACCCTAACTCATTATATACATTATTTCATCACATAGAACTTAACTAGATTTAACCATTGTTATTATTACACTTTACCACACAAATTGTATAACTCATAATAAGCATCATAATATCATTGTCTATCATATAGGAACCTTTTACATTTATGTATCAACTTTACTCACCTATACATAGATACTTCACATTATATAATTATCTCCAAAAGATATATGATACAACTATTTAAACTAAAATATTAAAATAATAATTCACCAATATTGTAAAACTAATGAAATTATATACACATCTTTCCACTTTTACGTGTGTTACACATGAGAAATCATACATAACATTCATAACAATATATAAACTTAATACATTTCATATTATATAACAATCATTAACATCATGCAATAACTGTCAATAATATTTATATAATATTCAACTTATAATAAGCACTGTGGGGACACAGTGCAAAACCGAATTGTGTGCAATTTGTAATATATAATATTTAGATTTAAATAAAAACACGAGATAACTAGTGGCAACGTTCCGTATGGAATGTTGGGTTGTTCAATACATATATACATACGATTTAGGCATAAATATATACATGCACTCCTCGTATACACACAAGACACATGCAACACGTTTAGTAAAAACAGCGGCGCCAGATGAAACCGTATACATATATATATTATATACTTCAAGACCCCTTCGATAATTCTCCGATCAAAACAACACAATAAATTACCAGTGACACCTTCGTCGCACCGCACATAATAATCATAAACACATCACAATTATAATGCTACACACTAATCGATACAGATTGAAGGAGGGATTACACCGAAATCATATTATACATGTATAAGGATCCCACAGAATCGACTCGCAGACAGTTTTTCCCAGATGAAGACCGATCAGTCAACACCTCGTGAACCACGTCAAGTGAACCAAGTGAAACCACGTCAAGTGAACCACGTCAGTCAACACCTCGACGCCTCTACTGTCCAGAGGAGTGCTCATCGCTATGTATACTTACGTATACAGTAATACAGTATATGTATATTGAACCATCTCAGCATTCGGTATAACTGTCTAAATTAATTATCTCACATTATCAAACAAATTAGTATTGTTCATCCTTTTCATTCACCTATCCATTTAATATCTTAAAACCACAAAGTTCTGTGACTATCATCATATTGTAGGCCCGTTATATCACTATTACACATTCATATCTTAAACACGAATATAATTATAAATGCTCTTTAACTTAAATTACATTCGGTTGGCACGTGATAATAGTCACAATTAGTAAAGAGTGTAAGGTATAGGAAATTTTATAAATTATATAAATCAAGATACACATATTGTCATCGTGATATCCTCTGTCGAACACGACCCTGAATCAATATAAACCACTAGCAAGAACTAGCTGCAACAATCTACATACAAGGTAAGTGTTTGAATATTTATACAATAAGCGTAGATAATTCAAATATTATTAGAATAGGCATAACGTAGTAGTACGATCTTACGCGGAAACTCTCAAACAACATAATTTTACACGACTCCCAGACACACACATACTTACCCACAATCCCTCTTATTAGTACAAATAAACCTACTACAACACATTGTCGAGCACCGACGTCGTAGCGGGGGCTATTGATCCGTAATGTCTCTGAAGGACACAGGCAACCGGTCTCGGCAGCTGCGTCCCTTTGCCCATTGAAATAGGTCGTCAACCCCGCATATTCACCATACATTACGTATCGTCTTATCATACGTAATTTTTGATTCGATACAAACTTATCTCGCTAATACTATTACCTTCCCCTGCCACGTATTTTTTCCCTATTACATAGTTATCTCGTGTTTTTATTTAAATCTAAATATTATATATTACAATAATATTATTGCTCAAACAACCTTATTTAACTGGCTAATAAGTATAATAACAAATATTAGGACCATGGAAACCTGCTTTATTATAATATAAGTAAATATATTATATTGATTGTTCAATATTATATTTCGCTCGTCACGTATGGACGGATTTAAAAGTCAATCGTGTATCATTACAGTAAGTACTAAATTTCATAAACGTTTTCGAGTGAAAATAATAATAATTAATAACTATTCTTATGTTATAGATTGAAGAAGATAGTAATCAATCTTGTATCATTACAGTAAATTTCATAGAAGTTTTCAAGTGAAAATAATAATAATTAATAACTATTCTTATGTTATAGATTGAAGAAGATAACATTGAAAAGTCAATAATGTATTCAAAAATAATAAATGTGGTCTTAACTATTATATGTGTCGGCCTATTGGTAACAATTATAATGTTATTTAACCCTGCGGTTAACTCCCAACGGATTCTGGTAAGTCACAACTGAAAATATATTTTGTACTTCTGTAAGACAAACTTCTAGGTCCGTAGATTGTACAAACATTTTAAGGGTGTTTTGATTATTGTCGTATAT
Source organism: Acyrthosiphon pisum (assembly GCF_005508785.2). NCBI lineage: Eukaryota > Metazoa > Arthropoda > Insecta > Hemiptera > Aphididae > Acyrthosiphon > Acyrthosiphon pisum. The sequence continues at coordinate 106,479,885 of NC_042493.1, forward strand.
GTACTTTTCAATCCATATACATCTACCTTTGATTAAGTAACAAAAAGACCTTGAATTAACCAGTTTTAGTTTTGATATGTAGATAGATATTCTGCCGTCCTAAGGAAGAATGCCGTAAGTTCTTTCATGCATTTCGAGAAAAATGAATTTTTATATTTAGTAGTTTTTGGTAGTTCTATTTTCATAAATACAATATTTTTCAAAGTAAAATACATATATTTTTAAGGAAATATACTCATGAATGCAACGGAACTATTCAATTTTATTTAAAATTGTTAATTCACCAAGATATGCTTGTTTTGATATTCATACTAAGTACGTAGGTACTTAATTATTTAGATTAGGTTACTTGTCAAAAATGCCGGTAATTCTGGTTACGGCTTTTTTCTGTAGCATACCAAAATGTACTTAATGTACTAATGTTGTTAGTGATTAGTAAATCACTAACGATTGAAGAAAAAACGCCGTATATTATCAATACTAATTTTTAGTTTTAATTTATAACACAACTTGAAAGTAATTACAAATATCTTTATCTTAAAATCAAAGTCATCTAGTCATTATTATCTATACTCTGTCCAGCGAAAGAACGCACCGCGCGCCTACGAAATTGGTCCGTTTTCGCGCATTCACGCGCGTACCCAGCCTGTGTGCCACCACCAGCCAGGACGGCCAACCAAACTACGGCGCGCTCCGGCGACCGGCTGTACGTGTCCACGTGTCGTGGAGCCTCGGCGCTCGCTCGGTCCAGTCTACATGCGCAGAACTGGCGTGTTCTCTCGCTGGACAGAGTATAGTCATTATGAAAAATGAATGAAATGTACTGACCAAGTCTTCCTTTTTACGCCAACCTTCATAAGTGAAGTATTTCTTTTCCTAAGTTCCCCAGATTTCGTGAACGATATATCATATATAACTGAACGAAATATAGAATGTGTATGGTGCAGTACAACAAAAATTATCAGTTATTTAAAATTAAATATTATAAGATACGGCTAATTGACGACCAGTTTTCTAAAAACAATGCCGTACATATACGGCAATCTTCCCTAGCAAACTGCGATTACATCGTTTTTGCTAAGCATCGATTATATTTAATTACAATTGCGGCAATATTTGTTTCTTATAAGCACACATTTCTCGATGAATACCTAACTATATTTACGGCATTTTTACTTAAAAGCATTATGTAAAACTGTAATGTTAAACGTAATACAGAATAATCTCATTTTATTTTTTTTTCCTATTTACGGCATTCTTCCTAAGGACGGCAGTATAATACAGGCAAGGCTTACTATTATATTATAGTACCTAGTGATTTCCCCCACTTAGGAGATTTCTGGCTATGCAGCTGCATAGTTTATGTCAAGTACTCAAGTATAAAAAAAAAGTTGCTTATCTATTCTTTTTTATCTAGATAAATCCCCAACAATAATCTATTATCTTTATCTAGATAATAGTTTAGTTATCTATTCCCAACACTGTCAGTAAAATACGAGTAGATCTAATATTCAATGTTTTTTTTTTATAGGCATTTTCCAATGGAACAATGGACAATGGAACAAATATTGAGTCCACCGAAGGAGGAAGGCCATAAAACCTATTATTTCGCCGGACACTGCAACCCCGGAAATCTCGGTAACAAATGCTACTAAGTTTAGGATTAACCATAACAATATTAATCATAACAACATAACAAATATAACTAATATAATTAATAATTATTACAACTGTAATCACAAACAATAAATCATATGCCGGTTTCGTTGCAGCTATCACTGAACCAGTATATATAAAAATTGGTGGACTTATGTGTTGTTTGTTTCAATGTTTGTTGTGTTCTGTATAATATATTTGCTGCAACTAGTCAGACCAGTAGTAATATATTATACAGAAGGATTTTTCTCTCAATGCCCGTTACAACAGCTTCATGTGAAAGGAGTTTCAGCAAACTTAAATTGATAAAAACATATTTAAGATCAACAATGGCTCAAGAGAGATTATCAAGCATGGCCATACTTTCAATAGAAACAGAAGTCGCTAGTAAATTGGATTACGAAGAAGTTATTGACAAATTTGCCGACACAAAAGCAAGGAAAATATCGTTATAAATAATGATTATTTTATTTTTATTATTATTAATTATTATTTTTAAATACCTTATAAATAAATTTGTAAAATTCGAATTGATTTGTTTCCTATAATATAAGGTTGAGAATTACCTATAAACTTGTGGCTAAAAATATTATTTCTTGTTTAGCTCGAAACCTAATTAAAAATTTACCGATTTTCCTAATCTTATTATTTTATTGAAAAATATTAAAAACTGTGAGTGTGTCACCCCCCCCCCCCCCCAACCCAGGGGGGAGCATTGCTAAAGTTCTGCCTCAGGATAAAAAATGGCTCGGTACGGCTCTGATTGTATCTAAGATACGTATAAACGGCGAGATCGTTACTTCACCGCCATCAAGGGGTGAACCAGAATATACAAAAATGTCAGTCATTTCCAATTTGAACGAATCGAATAGAATAATATGTGTTTTCATATTTTTCGTAGTGTCTCGTACATAACGTTTCTTTGAATTGTTTGTAAATCCTACATCCCGCAAGTCACAACACCCACGACATGTATATAACGTACATATTGAGCACACATACTGTCTGTATAATAGTAATAGAATCGACATCGGGCATTACGCGAACACTGCTGCAGTGGGATGTCAACTTACAACCACCAACAACCCACCATCGATTTAAATCATCTTACAAATTACAACAATTAATACATTTCATCACGATTTAAACTAGACGATTATTTTTTAAATAATTTAAACATGTGTTCATTGCTATTGTCAATTTAGATTTAATTTGAGAAAACATAAATTAATCTCAAATTACTACACTATTATACATTTTACTACATTTATAACGAATACTATTAATTTAAAGAAATAATATTATAATATAGTTACTTTTTTTTTTTGATATTGCTGACTAGCAGATAAAAAGGTGTAAACACTATTCTTCTAACAGCCAATTTTAAATCCTTGGGTAAATAACTAGGAGGTCATAGTATCATTTTTTTTAGACCTCAAACTGCGTGGTTATTAGCTAATTTTTACTGTGGACAATATTCCACGCCATTATTTTTGACTTGCAATTCACTATATGTCATGCGAGAGGTTCAAAAATAGATCAAAAATCAACTTCGTTTTTTTGACACTCCGCAACCCCATTCGGTTTGTGTGAGGACTACGGTTGGTACGTGTTTTTTTATGAGAGGCAGATAGATCGTCACAGAGAACCCGGGTGGTCACCCATCTGGGAGCCTGCTCGACCGCTGCACACATTACTATTTTAGTGATTGCGTCCAAACACCGCGCTTCACCAGGTCACCATACAACGAACTCTAATACCAACCACGTTAAATTGTATATTATATGTTTATATATTTATCAGTTTAAATTCTTGTCAAATGTATTATACGTAACATTTGACGTATCAACATATATTGTATACAATATTACAATCCTTAATATAGCAATAGTACTGAGTAGTAAAATATATAATGGTATATATAGATTAGTGTAAATTGGATCATTTGTTGATCGTTGCCACATCGATAAAATCAAATATTTAAGTAGCATGATCGTCATATTTAAAAGGTGATTTTGAAAGGATTTAATATAGATACTAGATAATATGTATATTTAAAAAAATTAAAATTTCAGAAATATAGTAAAAATATATTGGACTAGGTAGGTACATTATGTTATTTGGTATTAGCAAGGCTTAAACTTAACTATTAATTAATCATAGAAATAATAAACTAGGATCATAGTCAAATATAATTTTTATGATGAGAAAACCATGTAAACATTCAAATTAATAATTATGTATATTCTTATAACACTATAACGTATCTACTATACAGAGAGTGACAGTATATATGAAAAAAAAGAAAATTAAATATGTCCATTTATGTTCAATTATTACCTACCTAATAATCGTTAGGGATCAAATGTGTATCGGCTATTAGGTAATATCTCATGGCTCAACATTTTAAAAAACCCAAAATATACAGATATATTAAAAACTTGATGTAGGTATAACAAATAGTATATATTATAATAATTAAAAAATATAAAATGTATCAAAAAAAATATACTGAAAAAGTTCAACAAATCAAAGACGTATATACTGCCGGTAGCTGATGCCATTATTAAGAAAAATAAATCAATAAAGGTACCTATGCTAATATTGTAATATTGTAAAATATATCCATTTTTTTAACTTATAGTATTTAGGTATGAAAACAAAAAACTGTGCAATCGTACCAGAAGTTTTGAGTTTAAGTAGCTAGTACATAACCTAATATAATATTTAGAGGTCAACAATTAATATTTTCAAAAGTCCACATCAGGAAGCTGAAAATGGTTGGCGGCCATCAAAATTTCAAACGTCAGTAAAAACCAATGAACAAAAATGATAAATTACATCACTAAAACCTCCTTTTCGATTTTTTCTTTAATTATGTTCGTTAAATAATTTGTTTTGCTGAATTAAAATCTTGAAAATTTACCCATATCAGAAATTCAAAATAATGAACATATAAAGATTAAAATAAACATTTTTTTATAAGCATTTTAAGTTCAAATTTTGACAAAATCCATCATAATCGCGCAGTCATTATCAAATTATTTTGTATTTAAAAATGTATAATGTTCAATTTTTATAGCTAAGAACTAAAAGTTCAAAACAAGGTTAAAGTATTTATAAATATAAGTAATACCTATTTAACTATTGCAAATAATAGGTAGCAACTAGATAACTAAAAATAGTGGTAAACGGAAATATTTACACAACAACAGTTTTGGATTAAATTTATCTTCATGTTTTTGTTGCAATTCAAAAATAATTAGGTAACCTAATGAGTTACAATCTTAATCAAATACCTACATTTTATATAGACCTAATATTTTAATGTCTAAAATATTTTTAATTTTTTAGTCTGCATTGGTACTTATATATAATTACCTTATTATAAGTAATATTAACGCAGGTAAAATAGAAAATAACTACAACTATAACATTAGTACAACTACGACCTGCAGCTAAATCTTAATTGGTTGACGAAATATCACTTCACGTGTCAAACTTTGTATGCCAAGTACTGTGTTGGACTGTTGACAGCTATTTGAAGTTGAGGAAAAATAATTAAATTAATTGAAAATATTACTTTACTTTACTTTACTATAAACACTATATAAATACCAAAATTCAAAAAAGTTAACGACTTATTGGATAAAATTATTAAAACAATATTCAGTGTCGAAATATTACAATGTAAATAAACTAATTATATTCGATTAAACATTTACACAGTGTATAATAACAATCGTTGTCAACAATAAACAATATACTAGTCGCCAGCTTCCTATAATAATAATACAGTAGAAGCTGCTTATTAGAAACACGGATTATTGATACAATCGCGTTATTGAAACAAAATGTACCAGGACGGATCGCCCGTATATTAGGACATTTAAAATAAATCGGATTATTGAAACATTACATCGGTTATTTGAAACAATTAGGCGGAGGTCAGTTGACATATACACCGGTTATCCGTGCGATAACCAATATAATTTAATCGTATCTTTGCTGTCGTTACGTTTATATATGGACGGTACTTTATCTTACGTCCTATACGATGAGCACTTTTCTGTACGTATCGTTAGTTCAACTTCGGCGTGTGTACGTAAAGGTGATTAGTGTTTCGTTATTTCGTTTGTGCATTTATTACGTTTCTAAAAATCTAAAATCTAAATCTAAAAATGTCTAAACGCCAAGATTTAAGTGCTACACATAAGTGCGATTTATTAAAATCATACGACATGCTTCCAAAAATTAGTTTACGTGATGCCGCAGCTCGTTTAAACGTTTCACATTACATATTAAATAGAATTTTAAAAAACCATTCGAATATTGAACGCGCAATAATGGACAATGAAAGTGATAGTCGGAAAAGAAAAAGAGCTGGAAAAGAAGAAGTTGTAGACAAAGCGTTAAAGGAATGGTTCTTACAAGTAAGGAAAAAAGATGCCCGTATTAATGGTCCACTTTTACGCCAAAAAGCAGAAGACCTGACAAAGAAAATGGGGAAAGACGATTTTGTTGCGACGGAAGGATGGTTTCAACGTTGGAAGAAAAGGGAGAACATCAGCTTCATTAAAACACATGAAGAGCAAGGGGAAGCCGATTTTAGTGCGGCACAATCGTGGTTTAAAACTCATTGGACCGATTTGCTATCCCAGTACTCCCCCTCTGATATTTTCAATGCCGACGAGACTGGGCTTTATTTTAGAGCTCTACCTGAACACACATACGCACTCAAACTTGACAAAGCCAAAGGGGCAAAAACTAGTAAAGAGCGACTCACAATATGTGTTGTTATGTGTTGTTATGTGTTATTATGTGTTGTATCAGCATGAACGGGGAAAAACGAAAATTGATGGTAATAGGTAAGAGTCAGAACCCACGGTGTTTTAAGGGAGTGAAAACATTACCAGTAGATTACAAGGCAAACAAAAGCGCTTGGATGACTGCAGCAATTTTCAAAGATTGGCTGATCAATTGGGATAAAGAGCTCAATCGGAACATCTTATTACTCATTGATAATTGTCCAGCCCATATCATTGACTGCATAAACTTAAGACACATAAAAGTTATTTTCTTACCAGCAAATATTACTTCGATCATTCAACCATGCGACCAATGTATCATACGCACCTTCAAAGCTTATTACAGATCAGCAATAAGGGGAAAAGTTCTCGCAGTGATTGATAATGGTCTACACGATGCATCTTGTTCCTTGCAAGCTAACGATATAGCAAAAAAAAATAACCATTATTGATGCTATTCATCTAGCAAAAGAAGCATGGAATAAAGTAAGTGTGGAGACAATTCGAAATTGTTTTCGTCACGGTGGATTCAAAACAGATGACAAAACAGACAACGAACACGAACATAGTTTGCCTGAAAAACCAGTCGATCTCTCAGATCTCGACAGATTATGGCGATTGGGTTGATGTGGACTCACACCTCGATGTGGCAGAGATTCAAACAGAAGAAGAGATTTGTAATGCGGTAATGAATCCTCAAACAATTGAATACTGACGATGAAGAAGAAAACATCGAGACACCCCTGGCACCGCCATCAAACAAGGAAATTGTAGAAGCTTTAAGTGTCCTCAGGAGAGCTGTTCAGCACCGTGCGGATGAAATAGGCTTTGAGCAGCATTATTCATATGAAAATATGGTTATGGAGTTACTTGGCGCAAAAAAACAAACTTCAATCGATAAATATTTTAAATATGTAATATAGTAATTAGTAAGATAAATATTTTAAATGCGAAAATCGTAATATACATATACATACATACATACATATATAGTTAAATAAATACATACATAAATAAATTTTCCGCGTATTTTTCATTTTTTTTTTCATGGAACAAATCTAACAAATCGCTTATTAGAAACAATCGGTTAATTGACACATTTCACTTTGGTCCCAAAGTGTTTCTAATAAGCGGCTTCTACTGTATTTGTAGCCATCTTCTTAGTTTATGGTACTAGTCAACACAGTACCTATAATATTATCAATTTTATGTACGACATAGTGTTTATGCGTCATAATAATATATATTATATACATACGTCACTGAAGCGTTATTGACAATAGTAGGTAATACTGGTAAAAGGCAAGGCTGGGCAAGTTAATATTTTTTTTTAACTTAGTTAAGTTAAGTTAATATGCACCAATAACAAAAAGTTAAAGGTTAATTTCATTATAGGTTAACTCAGTTAAATTAAAAGTTAATACACACTTTTTGTTAACTTTTTATTAAGTTAAAAAGTTAATTTGTTTATACAACACTAGACTACTTAATTTTTATCAACCCAAAACTAAATTATAGACTATAGTGTTTATACTTTATACAGTATTTCTGTATTAGATTCGAATAATATACATTTTTTACTTTAAACAATTCACGGTAAATATTTTTTGAGATGAAAACGAAATAGACTGAAATAGTGAAATATAATAAAATTAAAAACAAAATTAATTTACTTAATTTACTTCTTGAAATGAAAAATTAACTCGTTAATTTCATGTTAATTAAAAAATAAATTTAATAAGTTAACAGTGTTGAAATATACAATTAATATTAGTATTCAAACCATGTAAACACACGTGCGTGTACAATGTCGTTTTCTAATAGATACTTATGCAGTTGCGATATAGCTGTGCAACACTTTTACTATCGCTTTCTATATTGTATACGGATACGGGATGACCTCAACTAATCATATATATAGGGCCTTTGAAGCATGTAAGAATTACTTGCACGGCCACCGTCGTACAGTGCGTATACGGTGTGTGTGTGTACAGTCACGTTAAATTGTCCAGTTGTACATTATTATATATTATACTTATACATAATCATATTGTCGTGTTATTCATTTATATTAATACTAAAACGGTTAGTCTGTCAAGCTGCACTTTCAACAAACAGTTAAGTTAAGGAGTTAATATAAAATTAACTTATTAACTTAACTTTAACCTTTTAAATAGTTAATGCCCAGCCTTGGTAATAGGTATATATTGTGTGCCAAGGGCGGAAAGTGAGCTATTTCAGTCGTAGGTGACGTATGTGCAGCACGAGCCGCAGTCGAGGGTCGAATTTCACACAAGACTGAAAATTGTCTTACCACACGAGCCCACACTTACTTTTTTTTTGTCACACCTCTGCGTGCATCGATCATGTCAAAAGGTAATGCACTATATGCACTATATGCACTATGC
>NC_042493.1:106488806-106490426 GCF_005508785.2 Acyrthosiphon pisum
AAATTTTCTAAAAGTATATGGCAATTCCTGCTACATCAGTGAGCGCTGAACGTTGTTTTTCAACTGCTGGTAACAAAGTCACACAAAAAAGAGCTTCCTTATCACCGGAAAATGTGAATTTACTTGTATTTTTGCATCAAAATAAACAGTTGATTATCTAACTTTAAAACTATTTATTAAAGTATATGTTAAAATTATTTGTTTATTATTATTTATTGTTAACTTGATTATTATGAAATATTTAAAGGTATTTTTGTTATTTTTGTACTCATTTTTTGTTAACTTATTATTATTAATATTATTGCTAATGTTATTATTATTGTTAGTACTGAATAAATAGTTATAAATACTTACTAATATATTATGAAGTGTAATATTGTTTAATAAATATAATTTTTATTCCTGGAACATTAATTACACGAATCAACTACACGTGTACATTAAACACACAAACTTTGTGTACATGTGTATTTTAAAAACACGTCTAAAATCGTAACCTCTAGTATAGACTGTGTTTGGTTGTATGACTAGTTGCCACATTTAAACTAACATATAGGACTTAAAACGCTTATTAAGTTATAAACTACACTATAAATTAACTTTTATAAATAAATACAGTAGAAGCCGCTTATTAGAAACACGGATTATTGATACAATCGCGTTATTGAAACAAAATGTACCAGGACGGATCGCCCGTATATTATATCTAACAAATCGCTTATTAGAAACAATCGGTTAATTGACACATTTCACTTTGGTCCCAAAGTGTTTCTAATAAGCGGCTTCTACTGTATTTGTAGCCATCTTCTTAGTTTATGGTACTAGTCAACACAGTACCTATAATATTATCAATTTTATGTACGACATAGTGTTTATGCGTCATAATAATATATATTATATACATACGTCACTGAAGCGTTATTGACAATAGTAGGTAATACTGGTAAAAGGCAAGGCTGGGCAAGTTAATATTTTTTTTTAACTTAGTTAAGTTAAGTTAATATGCACCAATAACAAAAAGTTAAAGGTTAATTTCATTATAGGTTAACTCAGTTAAATTAAAAGTTAATACACACTTTTTGTTAACTTTTTATTAAGTTAAAAAGTTAATTTGTTTATACAACACTAGACTACTTAATTTTTATCAACCCAAAACTAAATTATAGACTATAGTGTTTATACTTTATACAGTATTTCTGTATTAGATTCGAATAATATACATTTTTTACTTTAAACAATTCACGGTAAATATTTTTTGAGATGAAAACGAAATAGACTGAAATAGTGAAATATAATAAAATTAAAAACAAAATTAATTTACTTAATTTACTTCTTGAAATGAAAAATTAACTCGTTAATTTCATGTTAATTAAAAAATAAATTTAATAAGTTAACAGTGTTGAAATATACAATTAATATTAGTATTCAAACCATGTAAACACACGTGCGTGTACAATGTCGTTTTCTAATAGATACTTATGCAGTTGCGATATAGCTGTGCAACACTTTTACTATCGCTTTCTATATTGTATACGGATACGGGATGACCTCAACTAATCATATATATAGGGCCTTTGAAGCATGTAAGAATTACTTGCACGGCCACCGTCGTACAGTGCG
>NC_042493.1:106490476-106490639 GCF_005508785.2 Acyrthosiphon pisum
CATTGTCAAAATATTTTAACAGTTCGACGACCGTGAAAGCATTGTCGGCGTGAAAAATCGTATCGGCATTGATCTTATTATTATTTTTTTTTGCCTTTTTTTTTCTAAATCGGTACAATCGTCATTATATCAAATACTTTATTATGTGAATACAACATTATGC
>NC_042493.1:106490739-106506567 GCF_005508785.2 Acyrthosiphon pisum
ATAATAATCATAAACACATCACAATTATAATGCTACACACTAATCGATACAGATTGAAGGAGGGATTACACCGAAATCATATTATACATATTGTATAAGGATCCCACAGAATCGACTCGCGGACAGTTTTTCCCAGATGAAGACCTATGCACAACGTCCACGCCAGTCAACACCTCGACGCCTCTACTGTCCAGAGGAGTGCTCATCGCAATGCATACTTACGTATACAGTAATACAGTATATGTATATTGAACCATCTCAGCATTTGGTATAACTGTCTAAATTAATTATCTCACATTATCAAACAAATTAGTATTGTTCATCCTTTTCATTCACCTATCCATTTAATATCTTAAAACCACAAAGTTCTGTGACTATCATCATATTCTAGGCCCGTTATATAACCATTACACATTCATATCTTAAACACGGATATAATTATAAATGCTCTTTAACTTAAATTACATCCGGTTGGCGATTTGACTATAATATAGTCATATTATGTACTCTTGCTACGAATGTAGGGACTTTGAGAGCATGTGATAATAGTCACAATTAGTAAAGAGTGTAAGGTATAGGAAATTTTACATATTATATAAATCAAGATACTATATACATTGTCATCGTGATATCAACTGTCGAACACGACCCTGAATCAATATAAACCACTAGCAAGAACTAGCTGCAACAATCTACATACAAGGTAAGTGTTTGAATATTTATACAATAAGCGTAGATAATTCAAATATTATTAGAATAGGCATAACACAGTAGTAGGACGATCTTACGCGGAAACTCTCAAACAACATAATTTTACACGACTCCCAGACACACGCATACTTACCCACAATCCCTCTTATTAGTACAAATAAACCTAGTACAACACATTGTTGAGCACCGACGTCGTAGCGGGGGCTATTGATCCGTAATGTCTCTGAAGGACACAGGCAACCGGTCCCGGCAGCTGCGTCCCTTTGCCCATTGAAATAGGTCGTCAACCCCGCATATTCACCATACATTACGTATCGTCTTATTATACGTAATTTTTGATTCGATACAAACTTATCTCGCTAATACTATTACCTTCCCCTGCCGCGTATTTTCTCCCTATTACATAGTTATCTCGTGTTTTTATTTAAATCTAAATATTATATATTACAATAATATTATTGCTCAAACAACCTTATTTAACTGGCTAATAAGTAATAACAAATATTAAGAACATGGAAACCTGCTTTATTTGTTTATTTATATTTGTTCAATATTATATTTTGATCTACACCTATGGACCACCTAAATCAATCGTGTATAATTACAGTAAGTACTAAATTTCATAGACGTTTTCGAGTGAAAATAATAATAATTAATAACTATTCTTATGTTATAGATTGAAGAAGATACGCTTGAAACATCCATTATGTATTCGAAAATAATGAATGTAGTCTTGACATTTATATGTGTGGGCCTATTGGTCACTGTTATTATGTTATTAAACCTTGCGGGTAACCAACCGATTCTGGTAAGTCACAACTGAAAATATATATTTTGTACGTCTGTAAGACAAACTTCTAGGTCCGTAGATTGCACAAACATTTAAGGGTGTTTTAATTATTGTCGTATATGTACTTTTCAATCCATATACATCTACCTTTGATTAAGTAACAAAAAGACCTTGAATTAACCGGTTTTAGTTTTGTTATGTAGATAGATATTCTGCCGTCCTAAGGAAGAATGCCGTAAGTCCTTTCATGCATTTCGAGAAAAATGAATATTTATATTTAGTAGTTTTTGGTAGTTCTATTTTCATAAATACAATATTTTTCAAAGTAAAATACAAATATTTTTTAGGAAATATACTCATGAATGCAACGGAACTATTCAATTTTATTTAAAATTTTTAATTCACCAAGATATGCTTGTTTTGATATTCATAATAAGTACGTACTTAATTATTTAGAATAGGTTACTTGTCAAAAATGCCGGTAATTCTGGTTACGGCTTTTTTCTTTAGCATACCAAAATGTACTAATCACTAACAATTGAAGAAAAAACGCCGTATATTATCAATACTAATTTTTAGTTTTAATTTATAACACAACTTGAAAGTTATTACAAATATCTTTATCTTGAAATCAAAGTCATCTAGTCATTATTATCTATACTCTGTCCAGCGAAAGAACGCACCGCGCGCCTACAAAATTGGTCCGTTTTCGCGCATTCACGCGTGTACCCAGCCTGTGTGCCACCACCAGCCAGGACGGCCCACCAAACTACGGCGCGCTCCGGCGACCGGCTGTACGTGTCCAGGTGTCGTGGGGCCTCGGCGCTCGCTCGGTCCAGTCTACATGCGCAGAACTGGCGTGTTCTCTCGCTGGACAGAGTATAGTCATTATGAAAAATGAATAAAATGTACTGACCAAGTCTTCCTTTTTACGCCCACTTATACCTTCATAAGTGAAGTATTTCTTTTCCTAAGTTCCCCTGATTTCGTGGACGATACATCATAGATAACTGAACGAAATATAGAATGTGTATGGTGCAGTACAACAGCAAAACTCCAAACATTATCAGTAATTTAAAATTAAATATCATAAGATACGGCTAATTGACGACCAGTTTTCTAAGCAACAATGCCGTAAATATACGGCAATCTCCCCTAGCAAACTGTGATTACATCGTTTTTGCTAAGCATCGATTATAATTGCTATATTTTATTAGTCGCCATTATTTAATTACAATTGCGGTAATATTTGTTTCTTATAAGCACACATTTCTCGATGAATACCTAACTATATTTACGGCATTTTTACTTAAAAACATTATGTAAAACTGTAATGTTAAACGTAATACAGAATAATCTCATTTTATTTTTTTTTCCTATTTACTGCATTCTTCCTAAGGACGACAGTATAATACAGGCAAGGCTTACTATTATATTATAGTACCTAGTGATTTCCCCCACTTAGGAGATTTCTGGCTATGCAGCTGCATAGTTTATGTCAAGTACTCAAGTATAAAAAAAAAGTTGCTTATCTATTCTTTTTTATCTAGATAAATTCCCAACAATAATCTATTATCTTTATCTAGATAATAGTTTAGTTATCTATTCCCAACACTGTCAGTAAAATACGAGTAGATCTAATATTCAATGTTTTTTTTTTATAGGCATTTTCCAATGGAACAATGGACAATGGAACAAATATTGAGTCCACCGAAGGAGGACTCATGAAGACCATATGGAAGGCTATAAAACCTATTATATCGCCGGACACTGCAACCCCGGAAATCTTGGTAACAAATGCTACTAAGTTTAGGATTAACCATAACAATAATAATCATAACAATATAACAAATATAACTAATATAGTTAATAATTATTACAACTGTAATCACAAACAATAAATCATATGCCGGTTTCGCTGCAGGTATCACTGAACCAGTATATATAAAAATTGGTGGACTGAATTTATGTGTTTCAATGTTTGTTGTGTTCTGTATAATATATTTGCTGCAACTAGTCAGACCAGTAGTAATATATTATACAGAAGTATTTTTCTCTCAATGCCCGTTACAACAGCTTCTTGTGAAAGGAGTTTCAGCAAACTAAAATTGATAAAAACATATTTAAGATCAACAATGGCTCAAGAGAGATTATCAAGCATGGCCATACTTTCAATAGAAACAGATATCGCTAGTAAATTGGATTACGAAGAAGTTATTGACAAATTTGCTGACACAAAAGCAAGGAAAATATCGTTATAAATAATGATTATTTTATTTTTATTATTATTAATTATTATTTTGAAATACCTTATAAATAAATTTGTAAAATTCGAATTGATTTGTTTCCTATAATATAAGGTTGAAAATTATAAACTTGTGGCTAAAAATATTATTTCTTGTTTAGCTCGAAACCTAATTAAAAATTTACTGATTTTCCTAATCTTATTATTTTATTGAAAAATATTAAAAACTGTGAGTGTGTCACTCCCCCCCCCAGGGGGGCGCATTGCTAAAGTTCTGCCTCAGGATAAAAAATGGCTCGGTACGGCTCTGATTGTATCTAAGATACGTATAAACGGCGAGATCGTTACTTCACCGCCATCAAGGGGTGAACCAGAATATACAAAAATGTCAGTCATTTCCAATTTGAACGAATCGAATAGAATAATATGTGTTTTCATATTTTTCGTAGTGTCTCGTACATAACGTTTCTTTGAATTGTTTGTAAATCCTACATCCCGCAAGTCACAACACCCACGACATGTATATAACGTACATATTGAGCACACATACTGTCTGTATAATAGTAATAGAATCGACATCGGGCATTACGCGAACACTGCTGCAGTGGGATGTCAACTTACAACCACCAACAACCCACCATCGATTTAAATCATCTTACAAATTACAACAAATACATTTCATCACGATTTAAACTAGACGATTATTTTTTAAATAATTTAAACATGTGTTCATTGCTATTGTCAATTTAGATTTAATTTTAGAAAACATAAATTAATCTCAAATTACTACACTATTATACATTTTACTACATTTATAACGAATACTATTAATTTAAAGAAATAATATTATAATATAGTTATTTTTTTTTTTTGATATTGCTGACTAGCAGATAAAAAGGTGTAAACACTATTCTTGTAACAGCCAATTTTAAATCCTTGGGTAAACAACTAGGAGGTCATAGTATCATTTTTTTTTAGACCTCAAACTGCGCGGTTATTAGCTAATTTTTACTGTGGACAATATTCCACGCCATTATTTTTGACTTGCAATTCACTATATGTCATGCGAGAGGTTCAAAAATAAATCAAAAATCAACTTGGTTTTTTTGACACTCCGCAACCCCATTCGGTTTGTGTGAGGGCTACGGTTGGTACGTGTTTTTTTATGTAAGGCAGATAGATCGTCACAGAGAACCCGGGTGGTCACCCATCTGGGAGCCTGCTCGACCGCTGCACACATTACTATTTTAGTGATTGCGTCCAAACACCGCGCTTCACCAGGTCACCATACAACGAACTCTAATACCAACCACGTTAAATTGTATATTATATGTTTATATATTTATCAGTTTAAATTCTTGTCAAATGTATTATACGTAACATTTGACGTATCAACATATATTGTATACAATATTACAATCCTTAATATAGCAATAGTACTGAGTAGTAAAATATATAATGGTATATATAGATTAGTGTAAATTGGATCATTTGTTGATCGTTGCCACATCGATAAAATCAAATATTTAAGTAGCTTGATCGTCATATTTAAAAGGTGATTTTGAAAGGATTTAATATAGATACTAGATAATATGTGTATTTAAAAAAATTAAAGTTTCAGAAATATAGTAAAAATATATTGGACTAGGTAGGTACATTATGTTATTGGGTATTAGCAAGGCTTAAAAAGTTAACCTAACTATTAATTAATCATAGAAATAATAAACTAGGTATAGGATCATAGTCAAATAACATTTTTATGATTAGAAAACCATGTAAACATTCAAATTAATAATTATGTATATTCGTATAACACTATAACGTATCTACTATACAGAGAGTGACAGTATATATGAAAAAAAAAAGAAAATTAAATATGTCCATTTATGTTCAATTATTACCTACCTAATAATCGTTAGGGATCAAATGTACCGGCTATTAGTAATATCTCATGGCTCAACATTTTAAAAACCCAAAATATACAGATATATTAAAAACTTGATGTAGGTATAACAAATAGTATGTATTATAATAATTAAAAAATATAAAATGTATCAAAAAAAATATACTGAAAAAGTTCAACAAATCAAAGACGTATATACTGCCGGTAGCTGATGCCATTATTAAGAAAAATAAATCAATAAAGGTACCTATGCTAATATTGTAATATTGTAAAATATATCCATTTTTTTGAACTTATAGTATTTAGATATGAAAACAAAAAACTGTGCAATCGTACCAGAAGTTTTAAGTTTAAGTGGCTAGTACATAACCTAATATAATATTTAGGGGTCAACAATTAATATTTTCAAAAGTCCACATCAGAAAGCTGGAAATGGTTGGCGGCCATCAAAATTTCAAACGTCAAAAAACCAATGAACAAAAATGATAAATTACATCACTAAAACCTCCTTATCGATTTTTTCTTCAATTATGTTCGTTAAATAATTTTTTTTGCTGAATTAAAATCTTGAAAATTTACCCATATCAGAAGTTCAAAATAATGAACATATAAAGATTAAAGCAAACATTTTTTTATAAGCATTTTAAGTTCAAATTTTGACAAAATCCATCATAATCGCACAATCATTATCAAATTATTTTGTATTTAAAAATGTATAATGTTCAATTTTTATAGCTAAGAACTAAAAGTTCAAAACAGGATTAAAGTATTTATAAATATAAGTTATACCTATTTAACTATTGCAAATAATAGGTAACAACTAGATAACTAAAAACAGTGGTAAACGGAAATATTTACACAACAACAGTTTTGGATTAAATTTATCTTCATGTTTTTGTTGCAATTCAAAAATAATTAGGTAACCTAATGAGTTAAAATCTTAATCAAGTACCTACATTTTATATAGACCTAATATTTTAATGTCTAAAATATTTTTAATTTTTTAGTCTGCATTGGTACTTATATATAATTACCTTATTAAAAGTAATATTAACGCAGGTAAAATATAAAATAACTACAATTATAACATTAGCATAACTACGACCTGCAGCTACATCTTAATTGGTTGACGAAATATCACTTCACGTGTCAAACTTAGTGTGCCAAGTACTGTGTTGGACTGTTGACAGCTATTTGAAGTTGAGGAAAAATAATTAAATTAATTGAAAATATTACTTTACTTTACTTTACTATAAACACTATATAAATACCAAAATTCAAAAAAGTTAACGACTTATTGGATAAAATTATTAAAACAATATTCACTGTCGAAATATTACAATGTAAATAAACTAATTATATTCGATTAAACATTTACACAGTATATAATAACAATTGTTGTCAACAATAAACAATATACTAGTCGCCAGCTTCCTATAATAATAATATTTGTAGCCATCTTCTTAGTTTATGGTACTAGTCATTGACATAATATAAATTATGTATATTATATATATTTATATATATTTATATTATGTCAATGGTACTAGTCAACACAGTACCTATAATAATTATCAATTTTATCAATTTTATGTACGACATAGTGTTTATGCGTCATAATAATATATATTATATACATACGTCACTGAAGTTATTGACAATAGTAGGTAATACTGGTAAAAGGCAAGGCTGGGCAAGTTAATATTTTTTTTTTTAACTCAGTTAAATTAAGTTAATATGCACCAATAACAAAAAGTTAAAGGTTAATTTCATTATAGGTTAACTCAGTTAAATTAAAAGTTAATACACACTTTTTGTTAACTTTTTATTTAGTTAAAAAAGTTAATTTGTTTATACAACACTAGACTACTTAATTTTTATCAACCCAAAACTAAATTATAGACTATAGTGTTTATACTTTATACAGTATTTCCGTATTAGTTAGATTCGAATAATATACATTTTTTACTTTAAACAATTCACGGTAAATATTTTTTGAGATAAAAACGAAATAGACTGAAATAGTGAAATATAATAAAATTAAAAACAAAATTAATTTACTTAATTTACTTCTTGAAATGAAAAATTAACTCGTTAATTTCATGTTAATTAAAAAAGAAATTTAGTAAGTTAACAGTTAAGTTAAGGAGTTAATATAAAATTAACTTATTAACTTAACTTTAACCTTTTAAATAGTTAATGCCCAGCCTTGGTAATAGGTATATATTGTGTGCCAAGGGCGGAAAGTGAGCTATTTCAGTCGTAGGTGACGTATGTGCAGCACGAGCCGCAGTCGAGGGCCGAATTTCACACAAGACTGAAATTGTCTTACCACACGAGCCACACTTACTTTTTTTTGTCACACCTCTGCGTGCATCGATCATGTCAAAGGTAATGCACTATATGCACTATATGCACTATGCAGGGACCTATATTCAACAAACAGATTTTTCAACGAAAACAGTTTCATGAAAGAAAATTGTTTGCGCGTCGTGCAGGGAGGTCATAATATGAATATAAGATATTGTAATCTAAAGTTTATGAATTGAAAGGACCGTGGTATAGATTTATTAACACACGTGTTTTAAACTTAAAGTACCCTACCACATTATAAAATTTTTAATAATTGTTTTATCACTTGTAAAATGGAAATAGTAAATGTACTGTTTTATCAGAGATTTTTGACTTTTTACACAATACCATTGATTATAAATACTAGAATTTATTTATTAATGATAAAACTATTAATTAAATTATTAATTAGTTATTGGCCATTTCTAACGTTATCACACAGTACACACTGCACGCTACGCACACTAGGAAGTCATCTTTCTTATATTTGTACAATATATTTTTATACTTAGGATTACGATTACCCACCAATTTTGGGTGTACACCCACCCCTTAAAATAGGTGTAGAAGCTGCTACACCTAATACATGGGTTCGGCGCCACTGATTAAATACAGACTAAAATGTCTTTTAATGCCTTTGGAGTATTAATAACAGATCACAGACATATATATTCTGTCCATTCTTTGGTGCATACTACCGGGAAGTTCCTAACCTATTGGGACTTTCTATTGGCGTTACAGATGCATGAAATTATTTTTTTTATATGTACTTATATTTTTATAATAGGTATTAGGTATTTAGGTAGTAGGTGCCCATAATATTTTATTAATTACCTATAATATACTATGTGTATTGTTTAATAATTATAATTCATGACATATAGGTATATACTGGAATAGTACACTATTATGTTACTATATTTATTTTTATATCATGTGTTAGGACTATTAAATGTTTAATGATTATAATATAATATTAGATAATACCCTTAGTAAAATATTTTAAAATTTATTCTGTTTTTATTTCTTTCAAACAAATATAATATAATGACGAAAATCTACTTTTTAAAATCCCTTATAGACTATAGGTACTTACTTAATACTTTTAGGATGAAATTGCATGAAACTTAGCATTTTTTTCCCGGGCTATCTGGAAATGTACTATATTATTATAAATTTATAACTGTATTAATTATTGTATAATCTGGTACAATTAAACTTATAATTATTCATTTTTAGTTAATTTTTATTTTTGAAATATTTAGTATAGGTACACGTTTTTTTATTAAATTCATCACACATTTGAAGGGTCTACAAGGTTGTAGATTTTTATATGACATTTCCTAATTGTCTTATGTATTAAAAGGCATTATATTTCCCTATACAGTGAAGCCTCTATAAAGCGGACACTCTCAGTCACTGAAATTTTGTCCGCTATTCAGAGAGTTCAGTTTGTAGTTTATTTCCAAAAAAAGTCCGCTGTTTGGAGGTGTCCGTTGGGAGAGGATTCACAGTACTTGCAAATAATACTAACATTTTTTTAGATTTAACAAAACAATTAGTACAATATTATCTAATATGAATAATTACCTGTCATTTTAACATTTGCTACTAATAAAATATATTGTAGAATGAATAGGTACCTACCTAATACATTTTATTAATTCATTGGTTAAATTAACAAATTTAAGTATGGGCCAACAAATGTATAAGACAATATATTAGTTTAATAAAAGTATTTTGTTTTTTAAACAAATGAAAGTGTTTAAATTAACAAAACTATGGCTGATCCAAATAAATCCTCGATCAATTAATTCATAATCTTATCTAAATCATTGATAAACATAATACCTAAGTAGAATCAATGATACATTTTATTGATTTATTATTTAAATTAACAAATATTGTACTTCTAAATTTATTAATAAACATTTTATTAACGTAATATTAAAAAACACAGGTATCGTTAAATCCACCTACATTTCTATTATAACCACCGGAACATTTGGTCGAGTGTTGCCAACGTTCTCAAACAAGCCCAATGAAACTTTATTCTTTTCACTGATAATTGCATGTGGTCATGTGGAGAGACACCATTCTCACCCATTGCTCTTGTTACTGTCAACACAATCAGCTTACCAAATTCACGTCCTCTGTAATCTGGATGAACCTCCAAAGTACTAAGACCTCCGTAACTGCCACACATGGTCCACGCCAATAGCTCTCTATTGTGCCGGTCGAAGACACCTAAACCAACGTTGAGCCTTACTGTATCCCAAAGGTCGGACTTGGGGTAAATGTCGCTATTATTCCATAGCGAATAAATAAAGTCTATGTGATCCACGCTCAATTTGTCAATAAAAACATCTTCGGGAATCCTAGAAACAAAAATAATTTATAGATAACTGAATTTGAACTGAGAAATTAAATTCATATTATAATGAGGTATACGTTTTCTATTTTAAAAAAACCAAGAAGATTCCTCTTTTTTTATATAATACCTATTGTTTGTTTTTTATATTCTGTAAAAGAAATGTTTAAGTATTTTTTATCTTATCTTAAATTACAATGCGTTGGCTATTAAACATAATTTAACTGATCATTAAAATGGCCTTGCATCCATTATATAGGTACTCTCAGTAAATATTTATAACTGTTATAAATCACAATTCATAACTAGAACCAGGAAATTCACACAACACAAAGGCATATCACCTAGACACAAAAATTTAACAGATTAAGCCGTTTAATATACATAATTTGGGGATTTTCTTACCATAGATTAGTATTTTACATATTATTTTTGCATTTTTAAATTTTGTATCATACACAATTGAATAGGTATAATTTTATTAAAAAAGCGTAATAAAAAAATATAATGTTATTGTATAGTCGGCAGTCGTATACCAGATTCATACCAATCCCAGATTATTAATCGTCGATCTATGAAGTTTCGATAATTGTTAAAATATAATACATAGATTATAAAAATAAGTTTAAAATATAAATTCAATAATTATTGGACCCTCGTATAAATTGACTGTCCGTATTTCAAGGGTTTTTTTCATATTTATCTAACTATAGTATAACTTTTCGTATACGAAAATTAAAGAATAAACTCATATTTGAGTGATATTAAGCGCATCAAGTCAAGCTGGTTAATATTCATAGATAGGTAGTATAATTTATAGAAAAATAGAAAATGGTTTTATTACTATTAAATCAAAACCACGGGCTATTAATTTTACGAGATCTTAGAATTTATATCACGGATTTTTTAATCAAAGCCCATTATGTTAATAATATTATTGTAGACTGTAGTTAGGAACTCTTATAAAATATGTAATTTGTAAATAGAACTTTAGACATATTTAATAACAATACTTTAGTATTTAATTGTTTCTATCTATTCGCTAATGTTTCACACTTCATTCAAATAGGTGTACAGTGTACTCACGTCGATTAAAGGTAAAAACGATTGCTGTTTTAACACGCTAGATAGGTACGCTCGTATACAACAAATATTAATTTTTTATTTGTTAAATAGTTATACGTGTAGTTTAGAGGTTGAATTATTGCTGTACATTTATTGTAGCCGTATTTAGTATAAAATTTTAGCAACGAAATAAAAAACTACAATGTTGTGTCTACAACATAATAAATTATGGAAAATGTTTTAACGAAATATTCAAAAAGTTTCAAGATCCTAGTACCTACATATAATACCAGTGAAATTAATAACTGCACATGCAAGTTTTGGACTGGGTTCAGACGTTTGTTGTCTTGAACTCTGTGATTGAGAAAATACTCATAATTTAAACAACTTTAAACGTAAATTTCGATCCTCAACAAATGGAACAAAAACACCACTATTCAAAGATTTAAATAATATTATTACTCCTTTCAAATGTAATTCATCAACATGTAGCTTAATGTTTATCAAATTATATCAAGATAGGATATATTTTATTTGAAGTGTTGTATTTATTTATGTACCTAGATAGTATTAGTACATATCGATTTCTTTGAAACTGAATACTTGTTTTAAAATTTTAACTATGAGAAATAAGTTTTGCTTTATTTTTACCTATATGATATTATGTTAAGATTAAGATATATATTATGTATATATTGTTTTCCTAATAAATAATTAAAATACTTACCAATGAAAAATTGACTGTACTGGAGTACTCCTATAGTCTGTTCAGCTTAGAACGGTAATCAGCTGGGCTGTGCAGGTGTGTGGGTTCATTCCCAAGCAAGCACTAGCTGATCTGTGGGGAAAGCGTCCGACTGTCATGGACGAAAATTTGTCATCACCAACTACCGTTTTTATGTTGAATAGACTATACTTATAATGTGAAATGGGATTTAGAGATTTCTTAGGGCATTAAAATCTCAGCCCTAATTATTACGCTAATGCGCTATGGGAACTTTTTGTTGATTACCTACCTATCTTTAAATTGTTTTCCAAGTCACCGTTGAGAGTGTCAGTCATCGTTATTATCCATCCCATTGTTAATCCCATCACCGTGTTATCGGTCGTGATTTGCAACGCCTGTTTTTTTGTTGTCGCTGAACTTGGATAGATTGTCGTCATACTCAGATACTTTCCAGTGGCGGTGAAACGGGAGAGGATAAATAGGGAGGATAGATCCCCAAGACATTTTTTTTCAATTTTTATTACATAGATACCTATATGTATAATATTGTATAGGTAATGTATTAAATTTTTTTTTCTAAAATAATAAATTGTCTACTTTGGTAAATTAAAAATGTTCACAGAATATGTCTACATGACTATATTGTTAAATACTGTCTTATGCGAGTTTTTATATTTAAGAAATACTAAGGTGGAGGTAGATATGCTGCTTATATTATATTGAGCTTTAGGCTGGAAGAAAATTCCAAATTAATGATTTATAATTTTAATAAATCAGTTGATGTTTATAATTTGAATAAATCGATTGATTTTTTTGATCTTATAAAAAATTGCTTATAATAAAATGTTAAAATATAATATATAGTTCTAAATGTAATATTATCTGTTATTCGTGACACACAAATGATATCTAGGATTTTGGCGCTTTCGTACGATACAACTTTTTTGTTCTTATCTCATTTTGGCGCTTATGTCACAGAAAAATTTCTTTAAATTTCGTATTTTCATCAGCAGCACCCTAAAATCTAAATTTTGAATCGAATAGAATCGACAATAGTTATAGATGAGATGAGAAACGAGAATTATTTTTATCAGCTAAAAAATTACCTTACTTATTACATTATTCCAATACTTATGAAATTTCTTTTTGGAGAGGAAGGTATTAATGTATTATGATACTCAATTTCGAGTTTTGGAAACGTGAAATCACTTTAACTCACTATATACGTAGGTACCTGCTCAAATTTATTTTCAATAATCCTATTTTATTTCCGACGGTAGAATATTAATTACCATTAAATCATTGTATCCAAAAATCATTTGCTTAGCTTAGGCAGCTTCAATACTCGCGTTGGTCTTATAGTTTAGCAATTGTTTAGCCTTAAGAGGACGTTACAACCGCATGCGTTTTGTCTCTGTCTTACAAATGTAAAACGTATAGCAAATAGTGTTTTGTGGTGGGAAAGAGCTGGAATGGCTACGGTCGTAACTAAGAAACGAAATTTTCACCACGTAAAAAGGAGAACTTTGGCAGTGCAATATCGTTTTTTATTTTTTCGATATGAAAATTCAAAAAAAGTTATTAAAGCTTGAAAAACACAAAACAATAATGGATCTTGAAATAATAAGAACTTTTTTCGTATAAGTGATATCAAAAGAATAAAAAAGATAATGCACAGCCAAAGTTTTCCTTGATATGTGGTGAAAATGTCGTTTCTTAGTTAGGTATGACCGTATAGCTTTCAAGTTATTCAAGTTGTTCGTCTAACAAGTGCGTAACATACCTACCTAAAAAATTCTACGCTCAGCAGAACACGTGTAGCTCTGCAGTTATAGTTTAAAAAATAGAGCGGATTGACCTCTTATAAAATCTAAAGGTAAGATTATTATCTACGCAACCTCATGGGCTTTTTATTATATTTTAATTATAAAGCGAGCTACCTGTATTCTAAAATTGTAAATTGTTTGTACGTCTTAAAGTAATCATAACTTACTTAAAAATTAAAATATAAAAAAAAATACATTTGTGTTAGGTAAATATAATTTGTACATTCATAATTTCAATAGGTTTAAAATGTTTAAAAAAATAGGTATACAACATTATAACTATAATGTTTTATTACAATAATATTTTTGTAAGGACCATACTATAGTCTAACACGGTAGTTAACTGAGTAACAGAATTCTTAACTAACCTAATTATTATTATGTTATACTTATACATATATTTTGTACTGATCTCATATAAGATTAATTGTCGTGTTGTAGTACCTCACTTATAACTACCTTATACCTACCTTGTAACTATACAATTAACTATTTTATTTGCTGTAATTAGATAATCTCTCCTCGAGTTTAACCCCAAGCCATATCGAGGAAATTTTATTCTTTTGTACCAATTTTTTTTTTAAATTTATGTAATTATTAATATTTTATTACACATTACACATTTATAATTATATTATTATAATTATTATTAAGCACAAGTTAGAAGTAAATCACCATCATCACCATAGTGACATTTAGTCCACCTAGAGTCTAGGTCCTAGGTCCTAAAAAACAATTTTAAATTAAGGTACAAAATTTGCATATACCTATATATTTGTATAACCATATGCAGTGGTGTGTAGAACATTTTTAGGACCTGAGGCAAACTATACAATTTGACCACCCACCCTACCACCATCAGGTTTTTCGTACTCAATTGATACATTCATACATTTATAATATAATACATTTTTCCATTAATTTGTTATATTAAAAATAATAAACCTAAATATTTATAAGTATAGGCATGTACATTAGGTAAACAATTGTGAGCTCAAGTGTCAGTGAAAAGATCGATAATATAACACAAGGTTCCATACATTAGTTCTTGTCGGTGCAGGAAATAAAAAACTAAGTTGTGCGTAAATCCACACTAATTTTTACGAGCGTCTGAAGTTAGATGCTATATATCAGTCGACTTCTCATGGAACGATTTTCTTATTATGTTGTATTCAAAAAACGAATAATCCTAAATGCTTTAAATTTACACCAAATGTTAATTTTATAATTGTCTATATTTGATTACATTTTCAAAATATTTTGACTCGTTTTGAGCCTTTTGAAGACTTTTTAAATTTTTTGTTTCTATAAATGTCAACAACATTTTTACGTTCCGTCAGAAAATTTGAAAATTTATTACGGGGCTCTTTATAATATATTTTTACTATAGCAGTTTAAAAATATTAA
This sequence comes from Acyrthosiphon pisum, assembly GCF_005508785.2. NCBI lineage: Eukaryota > Metazoa > Arthropoda > Insecta > Hemiptera > Aphididae > Acyrthosiphon > Acyrthosiphon pisum. The sequence goes on from NC_042493.1 coordinate 106,506,137, forward strand.
AAATACGTATACATGATTATTTTTCATATGTTGTATTTAAAATTAAAATGTTGACAACGTTTATCAAATTTGCAAATTACTTTGTAGTTAAAAATGTATAAAATGTTCAATTTTTATGGCTAAGAATTGAAATTGTAAAACAAAGTCCCACATAAGTAATTCATACTGTAACTAAAAAATCTAAAAATATTCAGACAGTTTTTATTTATAGACATTTCATGTTCAAATTTAGATAAAATGAGATGTTTAAACCAAAAAATAATGATTTTAGTTACATTGTTGTAATTTAAAAACATTATTTGTGGGTACTTGAAACTTTTAAAATATATTATTTTATGTTAGATGCAAAATAAAATTTTTTAATGCAATTTTTCCGGCCACAATGAATTTAACCTACTGTAGAAGTGTAGTACTAATGCATAATAGTAAAA
>NC_042493.1:106506667-106511778 GCF_005508785.2 Acyrthosiphon pisum
TAAATCAATTTAATCACAATTATATCATAAAATATACTTAGTAATATAATAGGCTGAAAGTATTTGATATGAATCAATGATTTTATATAATTGAATTCAAATTTAACACATCCATTACAGTCACTTCACTAGACACCTAATGTACAACAGATCGCTACCCACTTGCCCCCTTTTTATTTATGATGACACTTAAAAATGCACGTACTTATATACTTAGTATTTTTCTATGATATACTTGCCTAGGTATTTTGGGGCAGGGGGAACCACCAACAATTTGTAGGAGCAATTGCTCAAAAATACTACCTTCACCGTGTCACTGTCCAACCTATAGGGACTATAAATAATTAAAATTTTAAAAATGTAGTCACAACTTACATTGCATACCTAGTAAATTATATTCTGAAATATGAAATTAATTTTTTAATAATCATAACTAATATATTATATATATTTGTTTGTATATAACCAGCTGTATAAATTATTTAAACTACTTTTGGTATAATACAAACTCATATTTCTAAATAATATAATATTAGACATAAGATTACTCTTGAAAATTTGTTTTAATAGGAGTCTTTAAAAAATTCAAAAATGTTAAACAAATTACCATTAAATGACGAATATCATAATTAACGACATCGGACATAATAACAATAATATTATAATATAAGAACACGATCAAATTTTTCCCACGCGAATAATAAATAAATTAATCTACTGAAAGTCCCCGTCGAACGTGACGTTTGGGCAATCAAACGAACAGTAAACCAAGCCTACGACACCAGCTTGTCGAGCTATTATTTTATTATCAATCGCTTTAGGCATCCGAGCAGTGCCGCATTTAGACATTTTGCGCCCCGGTGCAAAAAAAAAATTGCTTCCACCTAAAGGGCCTACCCACGGAAAATATGAGAGATAGATCCTCATTAACCTTTTAGATTTTGAGCACAGAAAAGAATATTTGTTTTACAATGTGTACTTTTTTTAAAAATATTGTTTAGTAATTATTGCTTGAACGTCACCTAAACTTTGCTTATAATTCATCATATAAATTGTTTTCTTTAACATATTTAATTAGGTTGTAGGTATTTCACGAATAAATACAATGAAATTATATAAAACTATGCAAATTAATATTAATTAAAAAAATGTCAACCAGCATAATACTAATATACTATATAATATATTATAATACTGTTATTAAAATAATTAAAATTATACAATTTGATTAATTCACAAGTGAACATATTTCTGGCCACAACATTTTGGCGCCCCTAAAATACTAGCGCCCGGGGCAGTTGTACCCAGCCACCCCCCCCCTAATTGCGGCCTTGCGTCCGAGATAAATCCTACACACATCGTAAACTATTAAAATATTATTATAGTATTGTACGTGAAACAACTCGACTTTGCCCCGATTTTAAAATAATCACTGTCAAGTATTCCAAACGTTAATACAATATATAAAAATGCAAAATCTACAGTTTATAGTCTGTGTTTATTAATAGTGGTTGTAACACAGAATAGACGAAATTTCATCTATTCGGTGGTTGTAGTCATAGACCTATAAATATAGTATAATAGGTCTATGGTTGTAATCACGGACTACTAGTAGTCCATGGTTGTAATAAAATAATTATTGTTATCGCCACGAGTCGAGATAACGTTATCTCAGTTCAATGATTTCACGTCTCTTCGCCGTCAAGTTCTTATTTCTCAGATCAGAAATAATAATAATATGTAATAATAACTCGGGTAAAAATACAAAGGTAATAACTACTGTATAGTAACTACGAGCATAGAACAATGTAACGTGTAATGCGCCGTTATAATAATTATTATGCTCTAAGGTATGCTCATCACTCACCGATCGTAGGTCAGAAAATCAGTACATCGACCATGTCGTGACACAGCGACTACGATCGCTACCAACCGCGTCGGCCGACGGTCGCCAGTCGTAAGTCGTAGACTACTCGCATTACGCCGACAGCTGCTGCTGCACCAGGTAAAATCTTTTGGATGTCGATCGATTGTTGTGCCGGATTCAATTCGATTACCGTTATGTTTTTATTGTTGTGACGGTGATGACGGGTGTTATGTGGCCCTCATAATGGGGCCTAGGCGAGATCATTGGTCAACATTGGTTCATCGCTGCACGATCGCCACAGTCGTCGTCAGTAGGCTGCAGCACCAAACCACGTTCCAGGTCCGTTCCGGGATGTCGTTGTCCCTTCAGCAGAGTCACGCCCAGAGTGCTGCAGGTATTGGGATGCAATCCCAGTTTCATGACGCTGCAGGATACGAAACTCATGTGGTTGGCGCAGGTCAACGGTACGTTTTATGCATAGGCATATCAAATATAGATTTGGGTTTAGACGGTTTGTTTGAATGGGCAAAATTCTTCTTGTTGTTTTTTTCCATAGTCAGAGCCGGACTAGAACTTCAGGTATTTGCATATTTCTTATGAAGCTGCATATCAAAGATTTGATTTAACGTAAATTAATTTCTTAATACATTCAACTCAAATGCAAAAATATATATATTCTTTATTTTTCCAAATTTTATTAAATTTATGTGGTTTTGAAGATTCAATGTTGAATATAATATATAATATTATGTTTTTAAAAAATCAACAAAAAGAAAATAATATTTTCAAACGGAAAAGTAAAAATGATGTATTTACAAAGAATTTCAGATTTTTATTTAATTTTATAAATGAAAACTAAATGATCATGTTTATTACCAGGGCTTGAAACTTAAAAGCACTAAACAGCAGTATTATATGTGCAAGGCTGGGCAAGTTGACTATTTTTTTTAACTCGTTAAGTTAAGTTAATTTGGAAAAATGTAAGTTAAGTTTAAAGTTAAAAGTTACTTTCCTTTTTTATTTAACTTGTTAAAGTTACAAGTTAGTTGGAAAAAATAAGTAACTTAACTTAGTTAAAAATAATTGTTTTTTCATATAAAATTTATAATTACACCATTTACACCTCATGTTAAAGATCTACAAATAACATAATATTATAATGTAGGTCTTTATATCTTAAAAAAATGTATTTTGTTGTAAGTACTTATATATTATGAAATCCAACAAAATAATTAAATTATTTGTATATTTTATTTTTTTACCTAAAAGTTTTCCAAAGTGATGGTAAAACTTTTAAATTTTACTTTGTTATTACCAACTATGAACTAAATATTAATAATCAAATTAATTATAAAAGTATATAATTTAACGTGATTATAAAATGAATTAACGAGTTAAGTTATGTTACTTTAAAAAAAAAGTAATTCGTTAAGATAGAAGTTACTTCTTAAAAAAAAGATAACTCGTTAAGTAACTTAGTTAAAAGTAACTTAACTTTTTAACTTAACTTTAACTTTTTAACTCGTTAATGCCCAGCCTTGTATATGTGTATAGTGTACATAAATACGTATGCACTAAAAAAATATTTAGTATAATATGCAGTTATTTTTTTTACAATATATGTGTTTATATATAAATAAATTTGGAAAAAGCATAATTATGTAAAACAAATTATAATTTTCAATAATAAATTTTTGTGTATATTTTTCATTTGTAGATCTTTAAACATTATTCCCAGCTGTATTTAAAAAAGTTAAATGTATCAAATACACCAAATATTAAATCAAGATATATTTATTTATTTTATTTTTTAATATATACAATTTGTAAAACTTTATTCACAATAAGTATTAGTACTAATATAAATATGACATAAGTTACATGAAAAAAACGTTATCTATATTTATTTAAAAATAAAATATTGTTTATTAGGTACTGAGAAAATGTTAAATAAGACCATCTTGATCATAACAAATTTTTACAATCGGTATTTAATATAATTCAAAATATTGACAAAGTCGATAGTATGGTAGCTCTTTTTTCAAATTATTGAAAATGTATTTGTTGTTGATTCAGTATGTTCAGTAAACATAACATACAGTAATATGTTTATGTAAGGTTGTTTGAACAATCACTAAACATTTAATGAATCAATAGAGAGCTAATGGTATCTTGTACATGGCTTAATGGCCCATAATTGGTCCATTAAATTGTATTGAACCACTGAATTATTACATTTACATGCAATCCGTCATTAAAATCCATAAATATAGTAAAATATGCAAAAATTTGTAAAATACATTTTTGTTTTTTGATTGTATATCAATGAAACAAATTTGTATCAAATCTGATTTTGTATATGTAGCTTTCTAAGAAATATGCAAATTCATGAAGTTTTGAGCTCTGTTACTTACTAATAATATAGGGGAAACATAAGTTGATCATATAAAGTCCTAAAGACATTACAACAAGCCACAAGCCCAGAAATTATATTCATAATGCCTACTTATAAGTTATTAATACGACAGTCATGAGTTGTGACAGTTTCAATTTATACTTATTCAATTTATATTTATTATTATGATAAAGACACCTAATAAGTATATAATAACCTAATCTAACGTGTATTGGTATATTATACTTACATATTTTATACATTTAAACAGTTTTTTCATTCCTCACTAGTAAATCGCCGCTGTATAATCAATATAAATTTTTCCATTTAGTATTTACTACTTGCCCGTTGCCACAACTGGTCATCCATAAACTTTTATTTTATCACCATTATTTACTAATTATTAAGATTCGAATTTGAATTCAATATAATCAATATCAAAAGCATTTAAAATGTGAAAATATGTAACTGTTACATTTAAATCAATCAGTACAGTAAAATATTCTTAACCCATTAACGCCGTGCGTTGCCATATGGCAACATAGATTTTTTACATCAATTTTTATGATATTACATATTATGTTTTCAACAAAATATTGGTTAAAATTGTAAATAAAAAAATTCCGGCGCTAATGGGTTAATCTTATTTTCGTTAAGTAGGTACTTACTGAAAATGAACAATACCAGCGTTGATGAAAAATTCAATAATTGTTTAAATTCTTTACTAAAAATTATCTAGAAAACTAGATAGTTCTCTGTTTCTATTTTAAGCAACTGTTATACTATATTATATATTTTTTAATATCAGCTGTCTGAATTTTTTTCAAGCAATGCGTTTAAATTTGATTG
>NC_042493.1:106512359-106513327 GCF_005508785.2 Acyrthosiphon pisum
TAATTTTAGAGTACCTCAACGTTTTTCTCAAAATAATGCTCCTTTCTACATCCTTCTTACACCTCTAATTATTTAGCAAATGAACCTATCACAAGATTAATGTCTCTTGCCAATGTTCACGTTTCCCACCTCTGTTAATGCTTATACCATACCTATGTATATCTTTATAATTATAATGTTTTTTAGTTATCTTGTACTTATAACTAGAATTTAATTGTAAATCAGTATATATCTAACTTTGTTTTTCCAAAGGGCTAGACCCGTAAATATAAATAAATAAATTAATAAATTAATTAATTGAAGTCAAGTTAAGTTCATCATATTTGTTAACTTATGCTGCTACCCAGCCTTAAAAAAATTATCTTGTTTAGTGCGTTTTTTATTTTAATAGTTATTTTATAACAATTATAAATTTAATCACATAATAATGTTTTATTTTTAGGATCCAATTGTTCGAGTAAATAATTATATTAAGCATAGATTAGAAAGAAACGTGGAATTGTATAACTTGATTAATAAAAGTCCATCAAGATTTTTGTCTGAAGAAGGAATTGTAAATGTAATGTATAAGGCAAGCTTACATTTTTATTATTACATTCTATATTGCTATTATATGAATCATACTTAATTTGTTTATATAATATTTTTATTTTATTCAGGTTATTACCAACGATTACAAGAGAATATCATCGTATATTGTGAAAAATCAACTTGCTAAATTAGAGAAGGACAAAAAAGTGGTTTTAATCAACAATAAATGGAAAATCTATCAACAATGAAATGTGTGATTGAATATTATTAAAATTTAAGTTGTTATTATTTTAAGTGTTTTTTTTTCTTAAACCAAGTTAAAAATAGAACAAAAACGTGTTATTTATAATTGGGTAATTTAAAATAAATAATTTAATTTAAGATAACAAGTAAAACTAGAGACCAGGTTTATATGACTAAAGGTGTTTAAATATAAT
>NC_042493.1:106513377-106513923 GCF_005508785.2 Acyrthosiphon pisum
TTATATAGATACTAGATAATATGTGTATTTAAAAAAATTAAAGTTTCAGAAATATAGTAAAAATATATTGGACTAGGTAGGTACATTATGTTATTGGGTATTAGCAAGGCTTAAAAAGTTAACCTAACTATTAATTAATCATAGAAATAATAAACTAGGTATAGGATCATAGTCAAATAACATTTTTATGATTAGAAAACCATGTAAACATTCAAATTAATAATTATGTATATTCGTATAACACTATAACGTATCTACTATACAGAGAGTGACAGTATATATGAAAAAAAAAAGAAAATTAAATATGTCCATTTATGTTCAATTATTACCTACCTAATAATCGTTAGGGATCAAATGTACCGGCTATTAGGTAATATCTCATGGCTCAACATTTTAAAAACCCAAAATATACAGATATATTAAAAACTTGATGTAGGTATAACAAATAGTATGTATTATAATAATTAAAAAATATAAAATGTATCAAAAAAAATATACTGAAAAAGTTCAACAAATCAAAGACGTATATACTGCCGGTAGCTGATG
>NC_042493.1:106514023-106515915 GCF_005508785.2 Acyrthosiphon pisum
TAATATATGATATATTTGATAAGGGGATGGTATATGGATAGACAATGAAAGAGGTGTACAAGAGTACAGGGTTATATAGGGAAGAGGGATATGTGAAGCCTTTGGGTTAGGGGTGAATCCAAGCAAAGACTATGTAGTCTCAAGGTCTAGAAGTAGTAACATCAAAGAATACAAAGACGGATGTGTTATCTCTATAATAAAAATTAATATAGGGTTGTCGTAATTTTATATTTAACGATTAAATTAATTTTACATAAAATACATTTTTATAATCGTCGGTATCCCGTGTCGCGCTGTTAGTCGTATCGCCGAATTTCGTATGGCCGTGTGGTTACGACTTGGTTAGGGACGGGCTCCCTCCCCATGGCATTTGTGCAGCCCTCACTGCCAGTGGAACCACTAAGTGGTCGTGGACCCGTGTTAAAGCGCGTATGCGTCGTTCTCATGTCACCCCGTGGTGTGCCGTCGGCCTGCAATGTTGTACGAATTACGAAACGCCGTCGTTTTGCGTGCCCGCATAGGCGCAAATTGGGGGTAGGGGCTTGGGGGTGCTAAGCCCCCCTAACTTATCCGTACGCCCCCCCCCCCCCCAAAGCCAAAAGTTGAAATTGCGCCTATGCGTGTCCGTCGTTATCGGTGTGTGTACCTGCGCGTCTCCGTCTTCGGTCCGTTCGGTCGCCGCCATCGTTATATCCAAGGGGAAACGTAACGAGTGGCGTATGTACACGGGCGTGTTATTACCCACCAATAAATTGAAAATAATACATGTTGTCGCGTCCTTCTGTGTCACCTGTAAGCACTGCAGTGTGCTCCGCGACACTAAGCGTCCATCACACCTACCCTACCCTACCATGCACTGGTAATGTAGTGTACCATTTTATTGCGGTACAGAACGATTCCGAAAATTTCCTAAATATATACACGATTCCGCTTACTTTTAAATGCAACATTGGCATTCCGAAAACAAAATATATATTATTGTAATTTGTAACATAATATTATAATATTATAAATTATTTTGTATAGCTGGGTGAGTTGACTATTTTTTTTTAACTCGTTAAGTTAGGTTATTTTTAAAATAATTAAGTTAAGTTAAACATTTTTAAAAAAGAAGTCAATGGCGTCAATATGGTATTATGTCACTGACTAAATTCATTTCACCTGTAAATGTTAGGATTTGGGAAAATATTGGAACTAATTTTATCTCAGTGCATGCAGTAGGATGTAGAATATTATATACCTATATATAATATTTGTAGTGTAAACGTAATTGACATTTATCTAATACTTTATCTGAAAAATTAAATGTATGTATTTTTAACAATTGGTATTTGATAATATGGATGTTTTCAATATTAACCACAAGCCCAAGTTACAATATAATGTGTAAAATGTAAACTAAAATCATGATTTCCCAAAGTTTTATTTTCAAAAGCGCAAAATCATTTAAGGCACAAATTGACAAGGCTGGGCCTTAAAATTAAGTTAAAACGTTCAGTTAATTTTATTTAAGTTGATTAACTACTTACTTTTTTTCAAAGTTAACTATTAACTTAACGAGTTAAAAAAAATTGTTAGCTTGCCCAGCCTTGATTATTATTGTAAGAATTATCGTGTAACAGATCATTCTATAAGATTTCTGTGAAAATTTGAATTTCGGCTACTATTTTCATTTTTGAACGACGGTGTCGGCGCCCTATTTTGTAGCGTGGGTATAAATGATAAACTAATAATATATTATTATACAATAAAATTATAATATTATATTATACGCTTTGTATACACATATTAAAAAAGAAATACACACCTAACGATATGATAAAACAATCCTGTGTTGAAAAGTTAAGTTAATTTTAACTTTTTTACTATAATGGAACTCACACTAAATAACC
>NC_042493.1:106516015-106519380 GCF_005508785.2 Acyrthosiphon pisum
GGCTCCACATGTAGCAATCAATTTTCATGAACGCCCAATGATGATTGGACATTGACGTATTTGTACAACGGGAGCCATTTGGAAATTGATCTTTGTATAGAACGAGAACCAAAAGGGCTATAGCCGAAAAAATACGATAGGTACAAGGCGGCGGCATATAATAGCGTATTGTGTCCGATCAAAATTACAAACCTATACACACAACAGCCACCAACGTCACCTCAGGAGGCCATTTGGGAAGGCGAATATAATAATATATTGTATACGCACAATTACACACATATTATAGTGCGCACATACAATGCAAACATTGTCCCCCTGAGCGTATAAATAAAATTATAAAAAAAAAAATCTGTGTTAAAAATCTTTAACGGAGATAAATCGACGGGCATCGAAGATTTATTTCATTAAATTTTAATAATTGAATATAATTTAAAACGGTGTAAAACAAAAACATTAGTCATATTTTATAGATTTTAAAAGAAAATATCAGTGTGGCGAGATACACCTAGGTACCTAGCTTTTATATTAAAGACATAATAATGTTATTTATGTTAAAAAAAGAAAATGATTACGTTGATCTTTAAGTTTACGTGTCTATAGCAACCAAAAATTCTAGTCTATATCTATACCCACACTGTTTTAAGAAACCCAAGAGGTATAAATCATTGAAATATAAACCAAATAATTTTTTTCTTTCACACATATTTGATGGTAAAAAGTTAATGTTAATAGGATATAAAAACAAATATTCTCCTAGGAAAAATAACTCTACACATATAGTATGCATACTTCGTAAAAAATAAATTGTAATTCATTAATTCATAGCCTGAAATGTTAAAAAAATGTAAGTTATTACATTTTAAAGTTGTTTTAATTTTATATGGGTATATCATTAAATAAAAATAAAAACTAATTTATATTGAACATCACTATATTTATATTCTGGAATGTGTTGGTATTTACTATGTTTCAATACGGACGGTCCGTGTACTTTTTACCAGGTTATCTACACGAATGACCTAGTACCTATATACCTATTATAATAAATTAGACACCTAAACAGCGTTTAATGTGTTGAACGGGGGTGTAGTTAGGGGTGATGAGGGGGATAGATACCCCCAGAGCATTTATGACATATATACATACAAGCTTTAAAAAAAAAAAAAAACTAGGTAAGTATAGGTACAAATAATAATACTATATTACGAACGAATTCACTTTATCAAACATTTTTTTGAAAACGTATTTCAACAAGTTAAGAACAATGTAATAAAAAAAATGCTGAAATGATTATTTTGAAAGTTATAACCTTTCAAAGTTTGCGATTTCATATAGTTTATATAAATGCATCACACAACACTGCTGTAATTTACTGGCGCACGCAGCACATATACAAATTTTAACGAGTTAAGAATATTGGTGAAATTAAATTCGATTTGCACAATCAGCGAGTACCCTTATTTCTACAACACATTAACGTAGGGTATTTATAAAATAATATACAAATGTGTAACTTATTAAAAAAATGTATTTATACACCGTAATCAGTGTACTATCACTATGACTATTTTGTTTTAACGTCCCTATGTAGTTAAGCGTGTAAAAACGATGGTGAAGTCAGAATTTGGAGGTCAGCCTTGGTTTTAAAGTTATAGGTAATTTAAATGTATAGTAATTTTGAATATTTTCATATACACTCGGCGTGGTCACTAGATCGCAGCGCTCATTCGGACAATTAAAATCGAAAACATCCCTCAACTTGTTATGTAGTTTTACATTGAATGGGGCCCGGACTTCAAATTTCATAAACTTCCGATTCTGAGCGGAGACGGTATGTCAGTCTAGGTATAAGGCATCTTATATACTTATCTATGGTATTAAAACAAATTTACCAATAATAGGTATCTATAATAAATTCCAAATTAATCATATCATAATATTTATTAGGTACTTATAACGCGTTATACATCAACAAAACACCGTGGTACTATCATAGATATATAGGTAATAGTATACTTTAGAAGTTTCAAGTACCCACGAATAATATTATACAATTACAACAAAATAACTAAAATAGTTATTCCAGGTTTTATGTAATTTCGTCCAAATTTGAGCTTTCAATGACTATAAAAATAAACTGTGCTTATGTATTTTTTAGATTTTTTGGTAACAGAATTAAATACTTACGTTGAAATTTGTTTTAAATTTTCAATCCTTAGATATAAAAGTTGAACATTTTATAAATTTTTAATTACGAAATAATTATTCAATTTTAAATTTGATAAATTTTGTCAAAATTCGATCTTTAAATGCTTATAAAAAAAATTGTGCCTATGTATTTTTAATATTTTTCAACTGCTATTGTTACAATATACCAGGAGCCTTGTATTATATTTTTACACTTTTTGGCCCAACAGATGAAACTTTATTGATATTTATAGAAAAAAAAACTAAAAAAATTTAAAACTGACCATGTCCGTAAACAGCTCAAAAAGAGTCAAATTATTTTGAACATTTTATCGTATATAGAAAATACTAATATAAACTTTCAAGTATCTATAGTCATTTGTTTTTTAATTACAACAAAATAAGAAAATCGTTACATAAGAAATCGAGTGAATATCAAATGTTGTAAAAATATGAATTTCAAATTCTCATAAAAATTTAATAAGACTTGCTTGTAGACATTTTTCTTTTAAAAAAGGTAGACAAATTTATGAAGAATCTTGTAATACATTTTTAAATCTTTAAAAAGAACATTTTTTATGAATTTCCAACTCAAAATAATTTGGAAATTTTCGTCATTTTTACGTATTTTGTCAATATTTGAACTTTAAATGCTTATAAAAAAAAATTGTGACTGGATTTTTAATTTTTTTGGTCTGCCTTTGAAACAATATATTAGGAGCCTTTTATTAAATTTTCAAGCTTTTGTACCCACAAATAAAGTTTTATTGATATTAAGAGAGGATGAAAGACACAAAAAAAAATTAAAAAAAATAAATAAAAAAAACCAAAAAAAAAACAGACACCATTGTAAAATCAATACATTCATCGTTCCACTGAGAATCTAAAAGGTGAACATAATAAAATAAAAATAAATAAATAATTACAAAATTCAAATCACATAAAAAGTTATGGTATATTATTAAAAAGTATAATATTTTGTGTATATACCTTCTCATTATTAATTGTTTTATGCAATGAATGACTTAGTACAGTCATAATTGCTTTACTTAAACCTATACCTAGCACATATTGTAATACTTTCAGATACCAAGTTGAGATCTACTAAATATGAGTCAACGGTAATAGAAGATATAGGGGTAGAAAAAATTTCAGATACATTCAAAAATTAATTA
>NC_042493.1:106519499-106532228 GCF_005508785.2 Acyrthosiphon pisum
TTAGAAGGAATTCTGTTTTCCATTTCTGTCAGTACCATATAGACATATAGTTACATTCTTTTAGTGGGTTAGATATAAAGACCTTTTGTTTTTCAATTATTCTGTTATAAATTTCTTGAAGTGGATATTTTTCACATTGAATTGATTTTTTTATATAGGTATTGTAAAAAATTGTCATATTTAAAACAACTGAAATTTTCAAGCGGACCATGAATTCTCACTAACATTGGTAAGTGTAGCAAACTATGCACATTGTTCGCTGTAAAGTGATGAATACAAAGTTATAAATTGTTTAAACAATGTTAAAGCTATATATATATCGTTATGAGTTTGACATATTATATGGATTGGAGTGTAGTACAACTGACTGTACATAACAATATGTACTACGTATAATTGATGTTTGAAATATATAATATATTAATATATAATAATATACCTAAATAAAACCACAACCGTTTTTGTATTTATAATTACTTTTTTTTACATGCTTTTCTTTAACTCACAATGTTTCATTCATTCCTGTTGTCTTCAAATCTTGCGAGTTCAATTTAAGTCATTTCTACATGACCTAGGAAGCTCAAATTTTTTATGGAGGGTTAGGGTCGGTGACAATACATGACCCAAAAAAAAAAAATTTAAAAAATTTAAAAAAAAAAAAAAATTAAATTAAATTAAATTATGCTTTCAAAAAATGTTTATAAAATAAAATAATATGACGTTATAATAATGTTCCGATTGGTACTAATGGTGCGATAGCAGTATAGCACTCCCTATTTAATTTTAAAATAAAAAAAAATTTGCAATTATAACTGTTATAGTAAATAGTAATAATTTAAGTTTACATTTTGTCAAAATAATTTAAATGATCAAAATATAGGTACCTACATTTTAAGGATGACAGTAATGTGCTTAACAGTTCCCACCCGTTCTTGGTTTCTACAATGGAAAAAAAAGGTATAAAATTCACATCATTACGAATCGACTAATATAAATTATAATAGGTACGCGGTCGGGTATCGACTATCGACTGCGGGCCTGTCGATAACAGAATTAAACATTGAAGCCCTCGAAGAAATGAAAAGAATGAGAGAATTACGATAATTACGATCTTACATAGTTCCTAATAATATTCAAATGTACCGTGAATAAAAAAAATTATGTTTTCAAAAAATCATTTGTTTCTAATTTATTGTTATCACTAAAAAGAATTAAATAAAAAAAAAACAAAAAAATTTTTTTTTTAAAAACATGCTTTTCTTAATACTACTTAATACATGAACGAAAAAGTTGAAAATAAACTTACTTTTAAAACAATTTTTTAATGAAACTTCAAGGTTATCAAGATATTACTAAAAGTGTTTCTAAAATGTATTTGTTGAAAAATTGTTAAAACTTGTGAATTACAAAAAACGAAAAGCAGAATTCTGTTTTCCATTTCTCTCAGTACCATATAGACATATAGTTACATTCTTTTAGTGGGTTATTAGATATAAAGACCTTTTGTTTTTCAATTATTCTGTTATAAATTTCTTGAAGTGGATATTTTACACATTGAATTGATTTTTTTATATATTGTAAACAATTTTCATATTTAAAACATCTGACATTATCAAGCGGACCATGAATTCTCACTAACATTGGTAAGTGTAGCAAACTATGCACATTATAAGAAATAAATTGTTCGCTGTAAAGTGATGAATACAAAGTTATAAATTGTTTAAACAATGTTAAACCTATATATATATCGTTATGAGTTTGACATATTATATGGATTGGAGTGTAGTACAACTGACTGTACATAACAATATGTAGGTAGGTACTACGTATAATTGATGTTTGAAATATATAATATATTAATATATAATAATATACCTAAATAAAATCACAACCGTTTTTGTATTTGTAATTACTTTTTGTAAATACACAAGAAATTAACATTGTTTTAGTATAGTATTGTCATATTGAAAATAAATTGTACTGTCGTGTTCATCAACATGACGTTAAGTTAATAGATTTTTTTATGTTCTAATATTCTTAATCAAAAACATTTTAATTATTTCGTATTAAAAGAAGGACCCATTCAGGCCACGTTTTTTATCTCATTTATAGCGGTTTTTCGTAATTGGCGGCAGTTTTTCGTGGCATTAAATTAATTATTGAGAAAATCGAAAAATGACCTCTCTAAAGTACCATTTCGATCCAATTATTAAAAATATAAGGTATTCTAATGTTTAAATCGAAGTACTCCTTGTGGTAGAAATTTTGTATACACGATAAAAAAATTTTTTAAAAAAAACACCATTGTAAAATCACTAGATCCCTCGCTCCGCTCAGATTTAAATATAGCTGAGCGTAATTCCACAATAATTGTTTATAAGCGCCTGAAGTTAGTATAAGAATAAAATCATAAAAATGTACATGACTATTTTGTGTTAGAAATTCGTACAAATTTTAAATATAAAATATTCTTTCAATCAACAATAAGACTACCTTACACGATGCTACAAAATATATACCTATCAGTAATCAGAAGGCAAATCATCGGCGTGTATTAATCATTTGGAGCCGATATCAAAATATTATAAACACGTCATATTCCTACATAAAAAACCATTTGGTAGGTACAACAATATAATACTATTATATTAATCTATTTATTACATTTAATTGCATTTAATATAAAATATGCAAAAGTTGTGTATAATAAGATGGTAGGTAGGTACAGGGGTCGTCTGTTCGAAAGTTATGTGTATGAATGATAAGTGTTCGAATATTATTTTTATTGTGGAATCAACAAAATTTAATTTTTCAATATAAAAATGTATTATTATTATTATTATTATTTATAATTTAATCATACAATTAAATATAACATTATGTGTTTATTAAAAAAAAAATGTTTTAAAAAGATAAATTATAACTTATAAGCAATTCCCTTTCAAAGTTTTGGAACATTTCAAATAATATACTTCGGTGTTATCTCGTTTTCGCGTACCTATTTTGTTTATTTAACATAATATACTCATAATTATTGACATTTAACATAACTTTATATTATCAACAGTCTTCAGCAGGCTTAAATTGGCAAAAGTTCACACATTACAAAACACAGCTATTGTATAGAATCAACACAGGATTTTAATTGTAAATTAATAACCTTTTAAGTTTTAGCTCAAACCTTTTTTTATATATAACAGAGTGGTTTCAGAACGTATAGGTAGTAGGTAGTTAGTTTTAAATTTTTCATATCCATCAGTTGTACATCTTCAAATCAAAATTAATTGCATTACGGGGTCAGTTTATAAGTGGAAAATATACTATATATATTGATGTCATTTTTTCAGTAATAATTTTATAGATATTTTTATTCACTTTTTTTATGAAGCCCGCCGTGCCTATATTAGTATTATGCTGTTTGATATTTTAGATTCTGAGCGGAGCGAGAAACACCATTTTAAAAACAATAGCTTCCTCGCTCCGCTCATTATACAATCTGTACATTTATTTTTTTTTACAATGAGTACAAGCGCTTTGGGAATTTTAATGGGTTGGAAGCAGGGCCGTATATTAGCGCATAGGCCACTATAGGCACTGTGCCTAGGGCCTACGAAAGTAAATGTATGACTACGGTTTTTTTGTAATATTTATGCTTTTTTTTTTATTATTATTATAAATTAATCTGTACGATCCGTACGTCAGCACAACGAGTAAAATATCATGTATTTAAGAATGATACCCCGATTACTGTTTATAGTATATTTTTAGGAAATAATAATTATAAATAATACGTAATAGAAACAATAGTTTAATATCGACTGCAGGTCGATCGCACCGCGTATGACTGCACGGTACTCACTAGTCTCTGTAAATGAATGCAAAGCAATTGATACTGCAGATCAAATGAGTGCTAGAGATAAATTATAAACTCAAACATTTTATGTTATTGACAAAGTGGCCGAGTAGACTAAGTCGTCGGTTTCGACGCGCGCCGTCGTCGGTTCTAATCTCGGCTTCGGGCGACACTTCTCTTCGGGTAGTCACGATGTCTGGAGAGAGAGGCCGCCATCCCCCACCCGGGCATGGCAGATACTTATGGGTGCCCACATGAAAATTCTGCCTAACTAAAACAAACGTGTTTACAAAAACCTACAGTACCTCCCGCACAGTTAAAAAACATCCAATGGCCTAAGTTGTCACGTGTTGATTAAAAAAAAAAAAAAATATTCTGTTATTTTTTGTTACAATTATATCTTTTGTATTAAACTTATTAAAGAAATATGGAAAGCGGTATAAAATAAGTTGTTTTTTTTATGGTTTTTGACAATATAATATAATATATCTGTGTATAATATTTGGAGTAAAATTAATTGTTTTTAAGATCTGTTAAAATTGTTATCATATAAAAAGTAATAAAAGTTTAAATTTGATTTTTATGCTGTAAATATTTTTGTTTTTAAAGGATTAACACTAAGATTTGACACTTCCTCTCCCAAAGAGAAGGTTTCTTAACTATTTAAACACTGGACATTACAGGGCCATATTAACGTGTATGCACTTAATGTACGCCCATTACTCACACCTTGAAATTTATACTTCAAACTACTTTACCAATATATCATATCTCCAAGCATTCATACATTGACAGTTATATAAATAGCATACTTATATAATAAATAATATACAATTAATCGATTATAAATAAATGATATGTTAATATACCTCCATTACCCATATCTTGAAATATATACCTCAAACTACTGTACTAGTATACCTATCATATACCCTTGAGCATACATACATACATAGCTGTATAGCTACATAAATAATATAACTACATAATAAATAATATACTACTAATCAATTATAAATAATAAAAAAAAAATGCTAATATACCTCCATTACCTACACCTTGAAGTATATACATCGAACTATTAATAGTACCAATACATTATACCTCCAAGCATACATACATGCATTAATAGCTATATAAATAGTATTCCTACTAACTAAATAATATACTATTAATCAATTGTAAATAAATAATATGTTATGCTATATATTTTTCAAATGATATATTTAATAAGTAAAGTTTACCGAAGGTTTGTGGCTTGTAATGTTATATTATATTAACAATACATATGTAACATAATCCGTTTTACTCTCATCACACTCAACCGTTTCATTTACATATAATAATAATATATATATATGTGATAATAAATATATCGAATATACCTCCACCGTAATATAGATCGTATGCTAATAATTAAAACACTATTATCTTAGGATATATATATTGTTTTTATATTACCTTATAACATTCCTACGATAAAATTAATAGAATGTTTAACGCTGCTATTCTGATATATTTATATATTCATGAGAAGACAATAGGGTTAAACTCAGATTGTTATAATAAATAGAAGACATTCTCATCTTACAAATAAATGTAAAAACGTAATTATAAAATAATATGTAACAATCATCGGCGCAGTTTGAGGATGACATGAAGAGACTTGACCCTCCAATATTAAAATTATAAAATAATGAAGGATTACTATTAAATCCTTCATTAGATATCTGATATAATATATAATTCAATAAACGTTGTTTGAAGAAATTATTTTCTTAAATTTAAACAACGATTCATTATTCGTGTATTTTCTATTGTATAGCTATCGGATCCAATCACAGAACATAATATAGTCGTGTCCAGCTTTCCGGTTGACAATAATTAATATCGTAACGATTGTTGCGGTACCGATATTAAGATTTACTGGGTTGTATTAAAATACATTTGGAAACCGGGCATTTTGGCATTTAACATGCCCGCAGTGCGAACTTTCGTAGTATTAGTTTAATAAAACTTATCGGCATACATTTTTTTTTAAATTTAAAATAAACATTTAATAAACTAATATATACATTTATTCCCGAGACAAGTTTTTTAAATATTGTTTCTATGGGCAGCTATATAGCATTTGAAATATATATTATTCATTTCTCAATTTCTGTGTCACAATATAACATTGATTTTTTTATTTTAAGTGAAAATATACAATCTATATCGAATGACATAAATACATAATAAGTGTATATGATATAAGATAGATAACACGAGAGTACAAAAACATTATTTCTGTATATTTTTACAATGCGAACACTATACGAATAATTAATTATATTCTAAAAGTTATAACGCACTTTCCTTATAATGTATAATAACATATTATCATAGTATATGATTATCTATTATCATGTCAAACATTGCTGCACTTTCAGTACAGAATACATCGTTCAAAGTCGATATTCGCTCGCCGTTCGCCGAATCGATCGCAATGAACCGAGTTATCGACGAGTTTTGACCAGTGGCGTTCAAGAGTAGCAGCTGCTACCCCTGATTATTTTGGTAGGGGGTGTGTGGGACTCCTAGCTCAAACATTTTTACATCGTAAAAATTCTACTATGTATAAAAATATTGAAAATAAGCTATTGAATAATATTATAGGCTATAGCCATTAGCCTATTAGCCAATATAGCCAAGTTCACAAGGGTAATACAGAGGTATAATTGCTACCCCTATTTATTTTTGAGTATGCGCCACTGGCTTCAACCGACCCGTTAAATCGTGTTGGGAAGTCGTGGCGATTTCGCCGGTATCAGTCAAATGCCGAACATCAAAGTAAAAATGGCTTTTGCGGATGATACCGTGTGCGGTGCCGATGTACGAGACGGTATCGATCGATTCACCGTCTGCCGGCGACTCGATGCAAACGGGTTTGGCCGAGCCGTCCGAAATGATCGTGCCGGTTCAAAGTTCCGTCATTACATTTCGTTTGGTCAACGCGACAACAACGACAGTTGCCATCGAAGTCAAAATCGAGACGCCGCCCATCTCATCGCCGCCGCATGTTCGGCCGCGGCCTAAGCGGACAAGTGCTGTAGTCAAAAAAAATTCGCGATTCCGCCGTTCCAGTTCAATGCCGAACATCGCGATGCGGTGTTTTTGGTCGGACGACATCGAGTAACGTCCAAACAAAAAAATTGAGACACGTCCGATAACGTTCGACCCGGTAACCGCCGTGGTTAAACCCAGGCGGCGCTCAACGTGGAAACGGACAAAACGATTCGTTCTACGCTGTTAAATGTGGGTTTCCACTGCATACGGGTACGTTTATTGACCGGATACGTTCGCTATATTCAAGGGACTGGAACCGAACCTAAAATAACCGGTTCTAGAACCGGAACCTTTAAAATATTAAGAACCGGAACCGGAACCTTTATTTTAATATTATAAAGTACCGGAACCGAAACGGAATTTTTAAATTAAAAAGGTACTTTAAGGTTCAAAAATAAAATAATTTTATTTATCATATTTAAAGGTATTACGGTTTTGTGTATAACCTATGAATCTATGCTATATTATGAGTTTTCTAATATTTCTCATACCTCAATTAACTTAACCTAACCTCAATTACACCCACATTCTGGATGACTATTTGAAATTATTATAATTTTTGGTACCGAAATTATCTGGAACCGGCACCTAAATTATTTGGAACCGGTACCTTTATTTTTTTTCATATAAGAATCAGAACCGAACCGGAATCGTTATTTTATTTTTGGAGAACCGGTACCGGAACCGATACCGATAAATTCAAAAGGTTCCAGTCCCTGCTAGAACTGTCTCACAAACGTTTCCCATGGGTTAATATGGGTTAGATCGGTTAAAATTGGTAACATATTAGCTACCTAATTATATTCTTATGTTATTAATATAGAGCCGTGTGAACGTGAAAAGTTGAATTGGATCCAACTTCATGGTATCATGGTCACGCCTGTGGTAAGAACATATAATATTCTGGTATACCAAAAGCTTACCATGTATACCAACAAATCACAGAAAAGTATTTTTATGCACGTACATGTATCAAGTGGAAACCCATCTTTATTTTGTCACGCTTGATATATTGGTATTAATCCGCAAAAAAAAATGGACCCTTCTCAATCGGGTATCATACCGATTCGCGTTGCAGCCGTTCGAACGCTAATTGAAAGTTATACCAAGATTATATTATATAAAGATTATTAAACTGCAAATCCTATTATGATTTACATAAATAAACGTTATTTATGTTATAATATCAGCTATTTAATTGGTTTTTATTTGATATTATTATATTATTGATTATTATTAATAAACGCATCAACATAAGCTATATAGTGGATAATTAATTTATACGGCTTGTGAAAATTGTGACTATATTTTACAGGTGTACTTTAGGTTTTTTTTGTAACCAGTGTTACTTACTTTACTTACTCTCTTTTTTTACTAACATTTAAAAAACAAAAAAAAAAAAATCAAAAATTTAAGACGTCTCAAAATAGCTCATAAAGCTTAATAATATTTTGAAAATTTTTATCGCATACAGAGAATTTTAGCATAATAATTTTATGAAAATACAAGTACCTACGGTTGTTTGCTTTTGAGTTACACACTGACAACTCCCAAGGCCGCCCGTTGCCTAGGACTATTTATTTGAATAAGAGAATTTTAAATAATAATTACATTTTTATACATTTATAATGTGCACATTACGTGAATACAGTTTTAGTGCTTCTTGATAATATAATAAATAATATTGTAATACGTTCCATTGATTCATATATTTTCGTTATTTAATACAGTCGTTCGAAATGTTCGATTTACATACCGCAGTTAGTTCAATACCGATCGAAATGGACCCTTTCGAAAGTCCATCGGGCCATGACGAATTTTTACGATTGCTTTTGTTTCGTGTCAAACAATATATATTATTATTATTGTATCGACATTGTCTACTTTTTGCCTTTAACGATAGTAAATACCTACCTAAATAAATCAGCCGAACAAGATCAATTTATGTTTGATCAACTTACAGTCCCCCGGGCAACAATTCACTTCCGTCTGTGAAAAGATAACTTTTGTCACTCACAAAAATCATTTCGTTGGAGATGAATCGCGGATTTCCAATCTCCGCGCCTCACAGCTGTGTTGTCTCTGCATCTCCTCCAGCACGAACCCTCTTCTCGACGGCAATATCCGCTACTTAAGATGTGACCGGGTAGTGTACCGCTGAATAGCTGATAAATGTGGACAAAAAAAGTATAAATGAGATAAAAACAAAAAATAGAATGAAAAATAAAAGCGTCATAATTCCCATGTTGTGTGCGTGCAGCAATTCAATTTCGCAATTCAATTTCGATTCAATTTTCCCTCCGGTCAGCACTTAAACCCCAACGAGATATAAAATAAAAAAATTAAAAAAAACATTACGTGTTTGCTCGGATCCAGGGAAAATGTTTGCACTGCGTCCTGCGCGTGGCTGACTAGGGATTACACATGGTTGAATATACGTATTACGTCGTCGTATAAATATTATGTACCTACTATGTGTACGTGAGGTACTATACCATCGCATTGTCGTAGGCACAACGCGGTTACGTAGTACGGTATTATCAGGTTTTCCGTTTAGGACGAGTACGGGAGCATAATATTATAATACCTATCTGACGGATCCGTCCCGGTCACTTTTTCCGTCTTTATTCCCTTGCACGCTTTGATATCACTGAACGAAAAATACCAGTCATTTTAACAAAAATATAGATTAAATTAATAATATCATTGTTAATATTCAGTCAACAATATGCTTATTGATACTGAGATGAAAAATTTGTTGAAATAAGAATTAACAAATTATTTGATTTAATATTTTTTTTGTTTAGTTTAACTAATATTTCATCTTAGTATCAATAATATATTTGATCGACATTTTGTTAAAATAACTCAGAGTTTTGTTAATTTTATCAAAATGGTATTATTGAACTTAACTAAAATATACAATGTTTAGTTTAATAATATTAAATAATGGAGCCAATAGAATATTTATGATTTTAAAAAAGTTAGTATAATCAATTTAATAAACAATTAACTAATTTTATAATTGTATATTATTGGATTAAAAAATGAAATTAATTGCATATTTATTGAAATTCATATTTTATAGATACCTAAATACAATAAAATACCTGTATAGTCTGTAGATATTCTATTTACTCGCAAGTATATGTATAAACACAAATTATATATAATCCAGAACACGATAACATACAAACATACAATTTTTCTATTAGAGTGAAAAAATAACCAAGTATATTATTCTATTGTAATAAATATGTTTATTAATAATTTACATAGTCAAATTTATTTATCAAAATAATAATTATAATATAATAATATAATATAATAATTAAAGATGCATAAATTAAATAAATAACAATTTGTAGGTAAATTGTTATATAATATTAGATAATGGGGTGGGGGGCCCATTTTAATAATAAAAATAATTATATACAAATCAAACAGGGTTCCTATATATATATTAAAGATAGAACAATTATAGTATATAATAATACATTACATAAATATAACAAAATAAGTATATATGATTTTGAAAAACTATTAGGTTGGTATCTAAATAAACATTATTAGGTATTGTGTTATAGCATTATCATACATATACGAACAAACAACATTCAAATTATAAACTAGGACTGCAATGCGGTTCATTGATTGCAAGAAATTGAGCTGAGCGAGTTAAGCACACCGAAGCTTATTGAACTTGTTTTTTGAATGACATGGATTTGATAGATTCTGATAACTGAAAAGGTACAAATAAAGATGACACTATTGTTGGGACAAATATAACTCTCAAACATTTATATTTAATACATTTTTCTTAAATATTACAATTGACAAACCAATTTATTGATTTATGGCGGATCTATGTTTCTACGGAAACAAAATTAAGGTATCAAAATTTAGTTTTTCGGTGATTATTCATCGATGGTAGGTAGGACATCGATCAAAACCACTTGTTGGCACTCCGCGATGTCCACACTATCACCGTGCCAAGTTTGGTCGAGATCGGTTAATCCGTTGCAAAGAAGTATGCCGTTTAGTAAACGGCTATCCCGCGTATAGTTAAGGCTCAAATAATGTACCAACAATCAATATACATGGTTGGATAGGGCCTTCTTTCTGTGCCATTTTGTTTAAAAGTGCTTCCATTTCCAATTTTGTTTCAGTAATTTTAGATTCTGAGTGCAACGATGAATGTATTGATTTTACAATCATGTGTGTTTTTTTGTTTTTTTTTTATTTTTGTGTCTGTCATCACGGTTTTGGGCAGTAAAACTACTTCGATTTTAAATTTTCAAATTGAATAATTATTTTGTAGTTAAAATTGTATAAAATGTTCAACTTTTATATCTAAGGATTCAAAATTTAAAACGAAATTCCACGTAAGTATTTAATTCTGTTACCAAAAAATCTAAAAAGTACATTTACACAGTTTATTTTTATAGTCATTTTAAGTTCAAATTTGGACGAAATTACATATTAAAAAGGTGGGTAAGTGGATGTCACTCTGCTATACGGTAGGTTACAAGTGGGTCACTGTATAATGGATAGTATTAAATTTGAATTCAATGATATAATATCACTGTATAAGAAAAACGATTCTGAGCGGAGACGGTATGTCAGTCTAGATATTAGACATACCTACATATTTAGGTATACTTATCTATAGTATTATTAATAATTTTCAAATTAATTATATCATAATAGCTGTTGCATATTCAGCATTTATATTGTATACTAAACGTTTATATTAATAATAATAATCATAAGTATCATATTACGATCGGTGGGGATTATCCATCGGTCATTAGCAAGTAGACAATTTTAGTATACGTCATTACGATTTATACTTTTGACAATAAAAGACTATAATAATAATATACGTTTGTGTCATTATTCATATTAACAATACACAACAAATTGGCGACGAAGATAACAATAGTTTAATTGTAATCATATTTGCTTTAGAAGTTTTAAGTGTTAAGTGTATTCAATATTCATACTAATACAAAATGACCCCTCCAAAGACTGATTCTATAATGAACTTCAATCAAGTTATTGGGTCACCAAGAACATTTGAAACTGGTATGGATATTACAATTTTCGAGTCGAAATTAACAAATTTTTTTTGGCCAATTCAATCGAAAACAACATACAAAAAAGAGCAATATTACTGTCATCGGTCAGTGAGGAAATTCATAAAGTTCTTTTTAGTTTATGTGTTCCTAGCACGCCTAACGATATTGGGTATGATACTCTTATGAAAATGTTAGACAAGTATTTCAAACCAATTAAGTCCTACTTTGTGGCCAGGTATAACTTTTATCAGGCTAAACAAAGACAGGACAAATCTGTGTGCCAATGGGGTGCACGTATTAAGAATCTTGCTTCAAAATGTGGTTTTTCGTCGGAACTATCAACGGTCATCCGGGACATATTTGTTGTCAGTATGGGTTCAGGACCAATCCAAGATCGTCTGTTAGAAGAAGATGCCTCAAAAGTTGGAGTAACGTATTCAAATCTAATTGAAATTGCAACAACCAAAGAAGCAGCAATAAATGACAAAAGTGGTTGGAAAAAAGAAGAATGCGCAGATTTGAAGTACCAGAAGAAAAATAATGGACACTTTCAAGCCAAGCAGGGTTTCAACGCATCCAAGGAACAAAAAACCAAATGCGGGATTTGTGGCCGTTCCAACCATGTTCAAAAAGATTGCAGATACAAGTACTACCAATGCAACAATTGCGGTGAAAAGGGTCATTTGT
>NC_042493.1:106533116-106536212 GCF_005508785.2 Acyrthosiphon pisum
CTATCCCAGAAAATAAAACATTGCTAAAATCATTTTTAGGTCTAACTACGTATTACATAAAATTTATTCCAAACGCTGCAAATATTTTAAAACCATTGTACATGCTCTTGCGTAACGGAAATAAATGGAATTGGACACCGGAATGTGAACAAGCATTCAATAAAATTAAACAAATTTTAATCTCTAAACCAGTATTAGCACATTATGATCATTACTGTCCGATAAAACTCGTAGTAGACGGATCATCTTATGCTCTAGGTGCAGTAATTCCGCATGTATACCCAGATCGTACAGAAAAACCTATAGCCTATACATCGGGAGTTCTGTCTGAGTCAGAGTGTAAATTTCCACAAATTGAAAAAGAAGCTTTGGCAATTATTTACGGCGTTACAAAATTTTACGACTATTTATACGGTAGGCATTTCTTATTAGAAACTGACCATAAACCGTTAGGTAATATACATTTTTAGCGATAAAAAAGGTATCCCAATCTACGCTGCTAATCGTTTACAACGATGGGCCTATGTTCTATCATCATTTGATTTCGAAATAAAATATGTAAAATCTGAAAATAATACTGCCGATTTTTTATCACGAATTAAAATTTAAAAATCGAAAATCGATAATAAAAACGAAGAATGTATTAGTCTCAATTTTATCCACGAACAATCACCTTTCACTCTAGACTGGTCTAAAATAAAAATGGAAACATGCAAAGACACAATTCTCGCCAAGGTATTAAACGCAGTTAGAACAGGAGAATGGAACAGTGATTTTTCTAACAAATTAGAACTTAAATCTTATAATTCACGAAAAACTCAAATCTCAATGGAACAAGGATGCTTATTATGGGGTTACTGTGTTATTATACCAGCTAAATTCCGAAATAATATACTAAGCGAACTTCATTCATGCCACATGGTTTCTTCTAGTATGAAAATTTTAGCGAGATCATATTTTTGGTGGCCAGGAGCCCAGGAATGGATAAAGAAATCGAAAATATTATACGCAAAATTGCAACAATTGTCTTAACGTTAGGCAGAATCCACCAAAATCTATTATATCTACTTGGAAGTGGCCAGAAAAACCGTGGACTAGAGTGCATTGCGATTTTCTCGGACCATTTCAAAATAAATATTTTTTTGTCACAGTCGACGCAACCACAAAATGGTTAGAAGTATTTCAAGTAAATTCCACGACAGCAGAAATTATCATTCAAAAATTTTCAGAAACCATAGCACGTTTTGGCATTCCAAAAACAATTACATCAGATGGCGCAAAATGTTTCACAGGTTTTGAATTTCAAGCATATTGCAAAAATCTAGGCATTAAGCATATGACAGGTGCACCATTTCACCCAGAATCGAACGGCTGTGCTGAATCGGCAGTCAAAACAGTAAAAATTTCTTTAAAAAATCCTCGACTGCACAATCCCAATTAAATAAATTTCTGTTTATGTATCGCAATACACCTCATTCAACAACACAAGAAACGCCAGCTCAGCTAATGTTAGGTTGATCAACACGTTTACAATTTGACGCGTTAATGCCGAATACAAGCGAAGTAGTTATTGAGCGACAAATATCGCAAATAAACAATGGCGGTAATAGGGCAGTATCTTTTAACATTGGTGATAATGTATTGGCTAGAGATTATAGGAACACCAACAATAAATGGCAAAAGGGTAAAATTATCAAATGCATTAGTTACAACACGCATGATGTAGAACTTAATGACGGGACTATTTGGAAAAGACATAATGATCAACTACTCATTGATAAATCGTCAACACCTTCAAATAATTCTATTTCACCTACACCAGCTAGACAAACAAATGAAAATTCTAAAAATACTGAAACAGTAGGTGAAAATCAAAATCCCGATCCGGCCGATCCCGTAATAGTAAATAAAACGCCCAGACCAATTAGATCTAGAAAACCACCTCAGCGATATTCTCCAAGTGATTATGTTTAGTGCAATAATTGCAAAAATTAATTAATAATAGTATATCAGTAATCATATATAATAAATACTCGTATGTAAAAAAAAAAAAAAATACTAACATACCTAGTAATTAAGCACTAGGTATACAAAATACTTTATATTTTTTTTAAAGGAAAGAGATGTTGCATATTCAGCATTTATATTGTATACTAAACGTTTATATTAATAATAATAATCATAAGTATCATATTACGATCGGTGGGGATTGTCCATCGGTCATTAGCAAGTAGACAATTTTAATATACGTCATTACGATTTATACTTTTTCGACGATAAAATACTATAATATACGTTTGTGTCATTATTCATATTAACAATACACAATAATAATGTTAAATTAAGTACCCGTGTAAAATTAATCTAATATAATATAAAATAAAATAAATTAAAAACAACTTACTCGTGTTTCCTAGAAACAAAATACCCAACGGTAATTTATAATAATAATTGTATAATAGTTGTAATATATTATTATGATTAATGCAGCAAATATAGAGATTTATTTGAAAATTTCTCAATAAATTCTTTAAAATATAATAGTTTTTTGTATAAATAAGAAAAAATTTTAAATGTATCTTAATTAATCATAGTTAATTAATTAAATGACAATCTGACGTCTAAATGTCTTTCCATTGTTATAATAAAAAATAAATCTCAATTTGATCTTAATATGTATATTAATTTCAGTTTTTTAATAATATAAAAATAAAATATAATTTACACTATTCTCAATCGCGTTCCTACAAATATTATGAATTAAAACATATTTTAGGAACATACGATATCGTACTATAACTCGTATAATTCGAGTTTAAAAAAAACCATTTAATTAGGTTAGATTAGTTGAGCAAAATTTATTTGCACTTATTTTCCAAAACAAAATTAAGATTTTAATTAAGCTAATTATGTTGATGTAAATAATTTGTTCTCATCACAAGTCCATAGTAAAAATGACAGATAACGCGTTGCAATTACATCGTCGTTGTATTTAAATAGTCAAACTAACTAGAACTATAAACTTTACCGAGAGAGACATTGATATCTTAGCGTTTTTATGCTGAATAAAAAATTTTAAGAGGCATGTCGCGGAGG
>NC_042493.1:106536262-106540644 GCF_005508785.2 Acyrthosiphon pisum
TTTAAATTTGATAAATTTTGTCAAAATTTCAACTTCAAAAGCTTATAAAAAATAATTGTGTCTATGTATTATTTAATATTTTTCAACTGCTATTGTAACAATGTATCAGGAGCCTTGCATTAAATTTTCACGCATTTTTACCAAACAAATAAAATTTTATTGATATTTATAGAAAAAAAAAATAAAAAAATTGAAAAATGACAATGTCCGTAAGCAGCTCAAAAAGAGTCAAGTTCATTTCAAATTTTTATCGTGTATAGAAAATTCTAATATAAACATTCATTGAAATTTTCAAGTATCTACAGTCATTCGTTTTTTAATTACAATAAAATAAGAAAATCGTTACGTAAGAAATCGAGTGAATATCAAATGTTGTAAAAATATGAATTTCAAACGCTCATAAAAATTTAATTTGAGTTTCTTATAGACATTTTTTTTTTTTGATAAAGGTAGAATAACCTATAAGGAATCTTGTATTACATTTTAAAATCTTAGTTCTAAAAAGAAAAATTTTTACGAATTATTAACTCAAAATAATTTTCAAATTTTCGTGATTTTTCCATATTTTGTCAATTTTTGAACTTTAAATGCTAATAAAAAAAAACTGTGACTAAGGATTTTTAATATTTTTCAAAAGTCATTGTAATAATATAGTAGGAGCCTTGTATTAAATTTTCAAGTATTTTTATACACGATTTAAAACGGTGAAACAGTGAATAGTGAATAATATACTCGGCTGAGATTGAGTAGAGATGATTCCTCGTCAAAATCAAGAAGGAAAGTGTCCAAATATGAAAAAAAAAAAGTAGGCATAGAAATCATAATATTCATAATATTATTAGTTAAAGAACACAATACACGATTGTAGCTCTTGGATTCCAAGTATCAACAGAATCTCCGAGTATTTTACAGTTTTTCCAATAATAATATTGCTGATATTTCTTGATATTTATCTTAAGTCGATGTACCTGCAGGTACCTATGGAAAATATTCTTATTTCTACAATCAATTAATTAGAATACGTAGTGAAATTCTAAAAACAAGAACTACTGCAGAAACTAGAACCAAAAAGTGTTTAAATAGGTATTAAATTCCTATTAATCAATAATAATATTTATAATATAATAATATATTAAGTTGTATGCTTAGGATATTCATCTAAGTTACGAAGAAAAACACAAAAAATATTATTGATAAACTATTATACTTACCTACTCAGTACTTACCTTTTGAAGTTTAAATAATAAGTAAGTAACATAATATATTATGATTCTCCATTTCACATATCACCTTGAATATTAACAGGTAAATTATAAATAGAACAATAAACTATTCCACTTGTGTAAATTCCATGTTTATCACATAACAGTTTAAAAAAAATTTTGTTTACACTTGAAGGTACACTGCAAAAATACGGGTATCAAAATATTAGTATGGTTATTTCGATAAAAATATTTTGTAATTTGTACAATCTAATATTTATTAAAATTTTTTACAAACCCTATTGGTTTAAAAATGCTTTAAATAAATTGAATGACCTGTCTATTAATCCAATGTATTCCTTTCTTAAATTAATGTTTGTGTGTATAATTATACCGATAGTATTTGTTTATTTTACCCAGTGGCGTGTCCAGAACTTTTTTTGTGGATGGGCTACAAAGATTAAGTTCAGAATGATTTTACCCCCTCCTTATACTATAATTTGAGTTATAAGTTTATAGTATAAGTTATAAGTTTTAGTATTTTTATTCTAAATTACTAATTTTAATATTTTTATTACCAATGATATCTTACCTTTTATTAAAACATAAACTTTAAATATTCAAATCTTTTGAAAAACACGAATAAAAATGTATACTTTTAATATTTATTATACATATTAAAACATACACTTTTTACAAATTAAAAATTCAAATTCAAATAAATATTTTTAATGTATGGTATATAATTATAAAGAAAACGATAATCTACGGTTTTTGCTCGTGGCAAATTCATCTATGACTGATGTTGGATCTTGTATTAACTTAATCTTGTACACTCAGTTCCCTTTCTATTGATAAAATTGCAGAATTATGAAGTCTTTCACTTGTAATATGATGTATAATATATAATTTATAATATACTTATGTACGTCACTCACTCACTCATAGTGCTATACGTTTTTATAAAATACCTAATGAAAACAATAATTTTTCTAACTATTCATTGTTCATTGAGTATCGACCTTACACTAGGTATCAGACTTACACTCGTCTAGTACTTATATAAAAATGTGGGTGGGCACATGCCTACCGGGCCCACCTCCTAAACACGCCACTGATTTTACCTATACATTTTCTGAACTCAATAATATATTTTTCAAATTAAAATAATAATTCTTATTTTAACATATTACTATTTGTTAATGAAAAAAAAGCATTATTGAATTAAATAATGAATTTTCGTTCAGTGTACATTTCGTGTCGACCTGCAGGTACAAAATTCACTTATCCTATAATATATCAACCTGATTAGTTATTATATACTTAATATATTATATCTGGATTCGTTTATTGTTGATTGATATCATCACTCCACGTGAACACGTGTCAAGTATACAAATCGAAAATATTTTTCAAAGTCTTATAATAAATTGCTATTGGATAAAATAAAATGTATTATTATTGTTGAGTAAAAGAACTTGAAACGGATAATATTATTATAGAACAACAATGAGTACCTACATAAAAGCAAATAGCGCTAGTGAACTTGGGTTTTTGTCGAAAATTCATTTTTTAGGAAAACAAATTTTTGTACTAGTCGTATTATAATATTAGTTATTACTTAATACTTATTACCAATGTTTTTTTTACTAATCAGGTTTGATTACAAATCTAATAAGCATTATAGAATTTATTTTAGTACCTATAACATTACGGTTATAACAAATTGTAATCTGCAATAGGTATTGAAAAATTACTTTATCAAATATATTTAACTTTAATTATCATCATCACTGTTCTGTGATTATGATCAAAACTAAAATATTAACTATCTACGGTTTGTTCGTTAACCTGAAAAGCAACTTAGAACTAGACGATTATTATAAGTAGGTACTAGGTAAGCTTTTCGAATTTTCAAATGTACAACACTTATTTATATAACATATATTCATGAAAAAAATTCCGCTTTAAAAGCTAGTATAATGTGATCCTGTTATGTTATGTAGCTCGTGTTTTTTTTAATAAAACCAATTAGAACAAAGCATAATCTCGATACGCATGCGCAAAGGCGTCCGCAAGAATTTGTTAAGGGGAGGGCAAAATATTTACTTTTTAAATTTTTTGTCTCACTATTCTATTAGTTATAAAGTATATTTGTGACATGTTTTCTTTCATATAGACAAGGAATGTAAAACTATTTATGAATTATATGTAGATAGTTAGTTAAGACTTAATCGTACAGCATTAATTTTAAATAATTGTTATGTAATTTTAAATAATCAAATATATATTTTTTTTTATAAATAAAATGTTAGGTACTTACCGTTGATTTTATAATTTTAGGTAATTTATAAAATTAAATATTTCTAGCTTATACAGTCATTGATACCACAAACTTGAAAAGTTTAAACTATGTATGCCATCTATGAACATTTAATTTTTTTATCAAAAAAAGTAAAAACTATAGGTGACACCGCAGTATATATTGCACTACCACTACATCTCATAATCGTGACATGCAATGCATCTAAAAATGAAACTATCAACGATGTTGCTTTTCAGCTTTTGTAAAAAAGAAATGTATACTTAGTTCAATTTAAAATAATTAAAAATCATAATACTTTTATTGCTTTAATTCAAAACATATATTTTATAAATTACCAACATTTACTAACATTACTAACATTTAAACAATATTTGTTGTTCTATCTAAATAATTATAATATGGAACCTACTAAATAATATTGTAATCATTGAAATACATTTATTAAATGGTTAATTTACGGTGGTAAATCGTTTATTAATTTTAATGTCATTCAAATTGAAACTTAAGTTAATAATTATGTTAATATTACATGGTTTTCAATATTTTTAGTGCATAGAGTTGATTTATATGTGATTACAGACGACAAAAAATCAAGACTGTTGAAATTAAAAATATAGGGGGAGGAAATATTATTTTAGCAATTTTCTCTTTGATCTAACAACAAGCGTGAAATGAACCATCTATTTTTTATGTAAATTGACTTCAGTGCCTTTTAAATCAGGGAAGACTATTATCATAGGCGTGATACATAATATAATATTTAATTTTGAATAGATTTTTCTGCAACTGATTTAGTAGGTACCTAGTTCAATTGTGTATTTACTATTTAGCTATATTATTTTTGTTTTAATTAT
>NC_042493.1:106540744-106563725 GCF_005508785.2 Acyrthosiphon pisum
TTCAACTCCACCTAGTAAGAGTAAATCTCAAATATAAATATAGGTATACCAGCAATTGTTTCTTGAACAATAGTCGGGATAGGAAGAAATCTAATTTCATTTTGGTGATCAAGGTGAATTTTACAATATGTTATCTACATCTATATTGATCTGTCCAGCAACAGTTCGTATAAAAGAAGGGCAGCATTGATCTAAATCATTAAAAAATACAAATTATAAAACAATGTGTTGTATAAACTTATAATATTAGCTATTTACCAATTTTACAAGATCCAGTTAACTTTAATGCATATTATCCTTTTCCTTTGGATTTAAACATTCCAGACCGATGGCAGTAATACTTTCCATATTCGTTTTTGACCCTCTATGTTAGATATAGCGTGTCGAAGTGGCCAATTTCTCCTTCTCTTTCCAATCATTAAACTATACAGTAAGTTTTAATGAAATACAAATACTTTACAAACAAGACTAGTTTTGTACATACATTTTTTAAATCCTTACCTTGAAGAGAACCAAATTGTAATCGTACTGTTTCAAATTGTTCACTTGAAGTTGAAGACATTGTATGTAAATTAAATCACTATTAATACCTATATTGTCAATTATTAATTTAATAAAATATATTATATTAATATAATTATTAAATAATATAATATAATAAATTGTTTACTTAAATACAAATATATAATATTATTTAAACGTAATCAATTGATTATGTGATAAGCACGGATATAGATACTAGTATCTATATCCGTGGTGATAAGGCAACTGCCGTGATAGTGTTGGGGCGGGTCAGTGGCCTCACCACATTGCTCTCATCCCTCCGGTCCGGCAACCCTTCGTTGGCAACACCGCTCGGCGCCTCCGCGGCGTTTGAGCCTACGAAGACGTGTCGGGCGGCTCTCTAGTCCTCGTCTCTTTTCTACCAACCAAGCGCAGGCGCAACCCCACCGTCCGCGATCGCAACACGTTCTGTCCCGACAGCGCGCACACGTGTCAGCACGCCCGCCGTTTTGCCGCCGCGACCACTGATCTTAGGTCCGGCAATATAATTGTACTGATAAGAGGCGCTGTCTCCAGACGCCATATATGATAATAATGATCATAATATGATTTTATATTATCAGCTATGCTAGACACTCGTGTTTAAGCGTGCGCCTAACCTAAAATGCTCGACGCTCTTACTACTCTCCGTCGTTGTGTCTTAACGTCCGACTGCGCGTATTATTCGCCATCGACACCGTCATCGTGTAATATTATTATTTACGAGTGCGTGTCTTCTTCACCGTCGTGTTCCCTAAAATTATTACAACTCCGCGTACCTACGCGTTTTTCGTTTACTCGCCGTCGTGCAACCTAACATAATATATTACCTGCCGACGCACGACATTCATTCTGAACGGTCGTACGAGTGCGCGTCCCCTTCGCCGACGTAACGACTAAGCGTTCAGCCAATACGAGTGTGCGTGTTTTTTCTTCTGTCGTAAAAACATTATCGGCCGACAGTCCACATAGGGCACCACTGACGATTTCACATACTAGTTGCTGGTAGGTACTGCCCATTCATCGTCTGCTGTTTTCCGTCTCAGGAGGACAAGCACCAGGAATAAAAGGTCAGACTGGGTATATAACTATTATTTAATAAAAAAAAAAAGGAACTTTGTTACTTTACCGGACACCCTTTTTCTTGCAATTTTTTTTTTTTAGACTTATGTAGTTAACTATACTGAGAACCGAGCTGAGAACGATGGTGAAGTCAGAATTTGGCGGTCGGACTTAGTTTCGAAGTTATAGCTTAATGAAGTTCGCTATTTTACGATTTTTGCGCATTCGCGCGTCATTAGTTTACTGCACCTATTACGAATATTAATTTTTTTTTCGAAACCTATGTACTTCAACGAGTTAAGAACGACGTTGCAATAAAAATTAGATAGCCAGACTTCGTTTTGAAGCTATATGCTTAGGCAGTTTCGAATTCTAAGTTTTTACGCATACACTCAACGCTCTATAGAAGCTCGAGATCCTGCGGACCTCTCGCTGGATGGGAGCAGATGGACGACCTAATAAGTAATTTTAGCCTTGTTAATTAAAGTAACACATTACTAGTGGCTCCCGTCACCTATCGGTTCCGGTCCCCACACTCAAGGGACCTCCCTTCCCCGGGGCTTAAATATCAAATCAATTGCCATTCAAATTTGTACATATTGTTTGCAGCTATATAGTTGAAAACCTTGGCTTTAATAAAAAAAAATAATTAGACATACATGTCCATGTCAAATACGATTTTAACAGTGAAGATGACAATGCACCGGCTTATAACATATTCTAAAATGTATAACAAAACTACTAAAATGTTCAATTTTTACTATTATACTTTTAACTTTTGAGTTTTTGAGTGAAACATAGGTTATAGATACTACTATCATAATAGTACCATTATTCTGTGCTTTTACCGTGCGTGAAACACAAATAAAATTAGGTAAAACAGAATACCGTGGTAAAAATGATCAGCTCATATCAGTCATATCCGAGGTCATATCTAACTGATAAGTCGTTCTCGTTCATATTGACATAATATTATATTCCGATTGTTAAATATTATACTATGGCAACATGACTAATGAACCTTATGTACTAAGGTACTAAGCCTATACTACCTACAATTATTATAATAATAGATTAATTGCTATCGAGTTTTCAGGTAAGAGCGAAACAATTAATATTCGTACATAATAGGTGCAGTAAACTAGTGACGCGCGAACGTGCAAAAATCGTAAAATACCGAACTTCATTAAGCTATAATTTCGAAACTAAGTCCGACCGCCAAATTCTGACTTCACCATCGTTCTCAGTATAGTTAACTACATAAGTCTAAAAAAAAAATTGCAAAAAAAAGGGTGTCCGGTAAAGTAACAAAATACCAAAAAAAAAAATAACTTTATTCTGATGTTGAGATTTTACGAGGGATTTTATATAATATTATATAAACAAACATTATTTCCCCCCCCCTTACCCTATTAGTTAAGTTATTATTACTGTAATACTGTCCGTCACATAGATATTGCATCGTATTGCAAGTACTATCAATGTAAATACAAACCATTTCACTTATTACCAAATTTCAGTCGTAGATCGTTTCAGCCCCCTCATTCACGTAATAGACAATCATCCTACACCATATCCTGCATACTCTATACTCTATTCTGTTTAAGTTGACCCACTTTCAAATTGAATACATAACTCAATGTATTGTGTGATGGCATAAAAAAATCTTATATACCTAGGTAGACATAAGTTTAGTACAATTATCCATTTTATATACCTACATAACTCTCTTTTATATCATAAAAAGTTATACATTTTTGTGTTTTCCATTGATCTATGATTTAATATTATGACTAAATAATAGGTAATTAGAATTTATTTTTCAATTTTTAATTTTAATTGATTTCTGATAAAAATGGTACCTAGTTATGTTGAAAATGATGGTGATTAGTGATGCGAGCATGTGGCACAGTCCCACTAGGAATGATATCCCGGTGATATCCTATTATTTTTCAAAAAAAATATTTACTTTAACACATTTGTTTTGTTAGGGATATGATTACTATTAATCAAGGATGATGCTTGTGCTTGATTTCAGTTTTTTTATTTTTAGAGCCAAAATGTTTGCGCACTGAAAAATATGTTTTACTTAATATATGGCCTGCAATATTTCCTCCACCTAATGACCGATTTGACTTCAAAGGTATATAATTGTAATGTTTTATATTCACAGTAATCAAAACAATATTAAGGAGAACGCAAATTCAGTATGGAACCATTAAGTTCATCAATTAATGATTCTGCAATTAATTCCAAGTAAGCAAATACCTTCACTATTAGGTATTGAAACATAAAAAAATATAAAAATTTAATCTACATTTTGAAATTATTTTATTAAACCAGATGTTTCTAA
Source organism: Acyrthosiphon pisum (assembly GCF_005508785.2). NCBI lineage: Eukaryota > Metazoa > Arthropoda > Insecta > Hemiptera > Aphididae > Acyrthosiphon > Acyrthosiphon pisum. The sequence goes on from NC_042493.1 coordinate 106,544,703, forward strand.
TTTATGTAATTAGTACATTTTATATGATTTTAACAGTAACTGCTTACTGAATAATAAAATATACATTTTTTTCAATTTCTTTTAGGTATGATTATATATTAAACAGTTCGAGAGTGTTGACAATTCCAATTGTGAGATGTGATGACCCAGTACTAAATAGATTTATCAAACAGGAATTTATTGATGAGATGGACATTAATAATGAACATTTACTCATAAGGTAAGAATTATTTTAAAATCATAGCGTAATTTATAATGTAATGATACGATTTACTAACCTAACTGATAAAAAAATATATTTAACATATTTTATTTAACAGAAAAAATAATAGGAAAATAAGTCATGCACTTGTAGAATCCTAGCAGTACTTACTACTAATAGGAATTATTTGCTTAGGTTAATTTTTGGTTGGTAAATCGTTTAATGGATCATAGCACCTAATGTTAATTTCTACATCAAACTGTGATGTTAGGTTAGGTTAGTGTATGATTTGTTAAAATAAACTTAATATGTCTTTAAAACACATTAACTGATTAAAGACTGCAAATCATAGAAAATAAATTATTTTTTGAGTTGGAAGTAACATTTAGAAAAAATAATAATTTAATCGGTTTATTTATTTATTTATGTTCAAATAAAATAATGTTATATATAGGTAAATTTGTATACTTAGTAAAATACATACATTCATTACAGCAAAATACATTCTAACAACTACAAATTTAATTTTTATTTTTGTACCTACACTAAAAGTAATACATTTTTTTTAAAAGCCTATTTAAATTAAATAGATTAAATTTAAATTAAGTTAGATCTGTACTATAATAAAGATATTGCATCCTTAGTATATATTATATAATGATTTTGTTCATAGTTGTTTTGAACTTAGTAAGATGGGAATTGAAATTCCCTCCACATATTTTGATAACAAAAATAATAATTTGTTGTACAATTGAGAGATATATTACTGGTAGGTTTTGTATATAAAATAATTCCTTAATATTTAATAATGTATAAAAATGTTTTCTTATAATTTTTATCACAAAATCAATATTGGTTTTACCTTTTAATTGACTGTCCTTGTGTAAACCTAATTATTTTATACTATCTATATGCCTATATCATTACAGGAACAAATAACAATTAATAAATCCTTTAGATACACATATCCTTAAATGACTAATAGTTTTGGAATAATTTTTAATGGTGTAATGTTGTATGTTGAAAACAATGTGTTCAGTTTTCTCAAGGTTAAGTTCTAGACAATTATTGTTAAACCATAAATTTATAGTTTAAAAATTTACAAACCTGGTTAGGTACCTATGCACAAACATTTAATATTTTTCTCTTTATGTAATAATATAATGGTATCATCAGAAAAACAAAATAATTTGGCAATAAATTTCAGTAAGCCTTTCATATAGATAATAATTAATGAAGAACTGTTTCCTAAGGTTTGGAATGACTTATATTTAAGGGCTGACTTAATAATTTATTTTCAGTTTATGTGAATTATCTGTTAAACAAGTTCTAAATAATTTGTTAGCTATTCCACAAATCCCAGTATAATTTCATAAAATTTCATGATTCACCCAATCAAAAGTTTTTTTAATGTCTATGAAAATACCAATTAATTGAAGGTTAAGATTTAGTGAATAAAATGATTGAAAGAAAAGTGTCCATTGGTTTTTGATTTTGATTTTGATCAGAAAACTTGTTATCATCAAGAAAATTAATTACACTGATTTCTTAATATTTCTCGAAAACTTCGGTTATGCTAAGTGACATGAGTTTTTCCAAGTTTACCACTTCACAATATTAAATAACTAATTTTACTTATATTAATATAGAAATAATTACATTTGTTAAGAATAGTGTTAAATAGTAAATACTAGTACTATTGTGTGGTAAATATTTGTTCAATTTTATTACTTTTAATATTTTTATGATATGCTACTTTACCCATTATATGGTATATAATTCTACATAATGTCTTTGATTTATATTGAAATTTATTTAATAGATTTTAATAGTAGAAGCTCCTTTGCTTCTTTCATCAATGTACAGAGAATTTGCTTATATTGGCATAGCTTAACTTTAAGTCAACTATCCAGCGTACATAACATTAATTTCATTGACATTTTATCTTTTTATTATATAATATTGGTATCAATACATTTTGTTATCTGTTTCTTTATTTTTTTTATTTTGTATTTATTTTTCAAATTCTGAAAAAAACAAAAACCTATAAATTGCAATTATTGTGTTTTATTAGGATTGTAATTTGTTTGTAAATATAAAGATACAATTGAGCCATAATGATCTGTATTTTTACATTGAAGTATATAAGATTGTACATATTCAACATTAATATTTTTAGTAAAGATATGATCTATAAAGGTCTTAATTGTTTTGTGTGACATGAGTATAATACATGAAATTAAATTTTAGCTAGTCAATAATATCTAAATAAATGCACAATTTAGTTGAGTCATTAATATCTAGTCATTGATATCTCCTACTAATATATCGAGCCCTATTAGGTAAAAGGGCGTAAGTAATATTTTCATTATTTTACAGGAACTAAAAAAAACACTTTAAAAATCGAATATCTGATGGATTTTCATGAAAATTATATGTGTAGTTATAAAAAAATTATTTTGAAAATACAATTACGGAATAAAAATAATATTTTTAATACTGTGTAACTTATGTCGCTTACAATAAAATAAATGTTCGAATTTAGCTCAATGGTGCTAACACTTTTCACTTTCGGCGCTTACAAATAACATTTTGTCGTGTTGATTAATGCATGGCGCTTACACTAGTCTTTTAACGCACTTCGTTGAAATGTTATATTATTATAGTTTCAAAGTTATTAAATGAGTTATTGTATAACTCAATTAATTATAAGTAAATTTTTATTTTTCATATCCCCCTCCCTCCCTTTGTAAATATTAATATGATGGATATGATGGTTGTTTGTCTATTAACCATATTTGTATATAAATTGTATTATCTGTTACTTTTTGGTATTAATTACCCTCAACTAAGACAGACATGCATAGATAAGCATAGCTTGGTAACAGTATTCATATTAATATTATGATCTTCACTATTTTCTCAAAAATTACTGAGAAATTCAAAAAATACCTTTGCTTTAAACTTTACTTTAATATTTACCTGTAATATAAAATCTGACATAGAATTTAAACATAATTAGGTATATTGTAAGAAATATAACAGGCTTCCACGTCTTTTTGGTTTTATTTTTAAAGTAAGTAAAATTAAAATACTAAAATAACAATATTATCACAATTAAAGTCTTTTTAGTTCATAATATTATAAATAGGAAATTAAATCTAATTAATACTTAGTTATAATATATATTTTGCAATTAAATGCAATTGTAACTAATACCAGTCTTTTGGTTATATTATGTTAAAATGTGTAGTGAATTATATAAATCATCTGTAGGTATCTTATTAACACATTTAACTTATAAATATTAAAGTAATATTAATAAAACAAAAAATAACAATATCACAATTCAAATGAGTAAACAGATTATACAGACATAAAATAAAAAGTACCTACTTATTAGATTAGGGGATTAAAATATAAAATTTAATACTTAAAACTTAGTTTTAATAAATTAATTGCAATAAAACTGTACAACTGTAAAACTGTAACATAAATCTATCATATTTTTAATATTTTCTTATTTCAAAGTCAGTCTTTTCTTCTAAAACATCATCTTCCTCATCAGTTTCTGTTAACATATCCAAAATATTTTTGTCATAGCTTAAATTGTTGTACTCATCATGGAACCTTGTTGGTATAATTTCTTGTTTACAAAGTTTTATTAAATCAAAATACTCTTGTGATGTTATTTTTCTTGGGCATGAATAGAGTTGTTGTGGTTCCACTAAAATTTCAGTATTTGCCTTTTTTGATTTTCTTATTCTAGGAGAATGTTGAATCATAATATTTTCAAATTTTTCATCATAATCAAAAAACACCTGTATTCCTTCTCCTTTAGTGAACTGAACACTTTTCATTTTTGTGATTTTAATAACTTTTTTATTGTTAGTCATTAAGGTTTTTCCCATAACTGAACTAGTAAATGTCTTCCAGTCAAAGAAATCATTGAACTTCATCACTATTACTTCAAGTGGACCAGAATTTTTTCTTGAATTAGCTATCAGAGTAGGCCACTCTGATGGTGCCCAAACAGTTCTGTTTTAAAAAATTGTCAATAATAGAATGAATGCGTCAACAGGCATACAGGTATGCCCTGGTACCAAATAAGTGATTTTGACTGAAGTCACATATTTTGCTTTATTAATAAATTTGTTCAGCATTCCAATCATGACATAGTTCTTATTTTGACCGCAGCAGGAATCACAATAGAGTGCAATAGTTTTAATGGATTTTTTTTTTGTCTATATCCATTAAGTAATCACGCATACAAGTGGTTATTTCATTGCAACCTCTGTTAACATCTCCTTCCCCCCCAAAGATAAAATACTACTCTTATTGTAACAGATTCATACACAATTAAATTACATTGAGAGTACTTACGGCTGTAATAAAAATTCATATTATTGCCATAAGGCGTATTTAAAACTTTTTCCAAATTAAAACTGATGCACTAAAAGCTCTTGTCTGATTGATTTTAGTTTTTGGTGTAACTTTAAAACGAATGACTGTAGATACATGAAATTTTCACTGGTTGTTTGTATTTACATTTTCTATACATGATAAAATTTTAAAAATATTTTGATTTGTTTTGAACTGTTTACGGACAATTTCAGTATCCAATTTAATTAGTTTTTTTTTCTATGAATGGCAATAAAACTTTATTTGTTGAGTAAAATACTTGAAAATTTAATACATGGCTCATACTATATTGTTACAATGAAATTTGAAAAATATTAAAAATCTTTAGTCACAGTTTTTTTTTATTAGCATTTAAAGTTCAAAAATTGACAAAATATGGAAAAATCACAAAAATTACCTAATTATTTTGAGTGTATAATTCGTAAAAATTTTTGTTTTTAGAACTAAGATTTTAAAATGTAATACAAGATTCCTTATAGGATAATCTACCTTTATCAAAAAAAAAAAAAATGTCTATAAGAAACTCAAGTTAAATTTTTATGAGCGTTTGAAATTCATATTTTTACAACATTTGATATTCGCTTGATTTCTGAAGTGACGATTTTCTTATTTTATTGTAATTAAAAAACTAATGACTGTATAGATACTTCAAAATTTCACTGAATGTTTATATTAGCATTTTCTATATACGATAAAATTTTGAAACAATTTGACTCTTTTTGAGCTGTTTACGGACATGATCAGTTTTCAATGTTTTTAGTTTTTTTTTTCTATAAATATCAATTAAGTTTTATCTGTTGGGCCAAAAAGTGTAAAAATTTAATACAAGGCTCCTGATATATTGTTACAATAGCAGTTGAAAAATATTAAAAATACATAGGCATAATTTTTTTTATAAGAATTTAAAGATCGAATTTTGACAAAATTTATCAAATTTAAATTTGATTAAATTATTTTGTAGTTAAAAATGTATAAAATTTTCAACTTTTATATCAAAGAATTGAAAATTTAAAACAAGATTCCACGTAAGTAGTTAATTCTGTTACCAAAAAATCTAAAAAATACATAAGCACAGTTTATTTTTATAGTTATTTTAAGTGCAAATTTGGATGACTATTTTCGTTATTTTGTTGTGATTGTATAATATTATTCGTGGGTACTTGAAACTTCGAAAGTAAACTATTATAATATATCTATGATGATATCTATGTGATATGATTAATTTGGAATTTATTATAGGTATCTAATACAATTTTTTTTTTAATACCATAGATATGAGTATATAATATATCTTATACCTAGATTCAGTCTCCGCTCAGAATCGTTTTTCTTATACAATGATATTTTATCATTGAATTCAAATTTAATACCAACCATTATACAGTGACCCATACAGCAGAGCGACATCCACTCTCATTCTATTATCGAATGTGCTTATTGTATGTATAGATTGTAAATATATATATATTTTTTTTTAAATTGTGAATGTTTGATGCATTGAATGTGTTTCAGTGTCATTTGTAATTTGTTTTATCATATTTTGAATTGGATTCAATCCGTTTATATATTTTTATATGATAAATAAATAAATAAATGAATGAATAAATAAATAAATAATCTGCAATATAGGAATGTACCTACTAACTAATTAAAAATAAATACAGTTCGTATTTGACTGCTTTATATAAACAATTGAGTTTCAGTTCATATAATTAGGAGTTTGTTGTTCTATTTATTATAAGTTATCGAATTACGTTGTACATTGATTACGCTGGTCACTTTATTAACAGGCTTCCATTTATTCATATGTATCTGAAGTTTTTTTTTTTGTTATACAATTATACTGAATTAAATTTCATATTTTGTTAGTCAAAGTCAACGTTAAAAAAATAATTTTTTCGTCAAATTCTCTACAAGTTTAAAAAAATAATAATTTAAATTGTAAGTTTTTAAACGATTTATAACAATTTTAGGATGTGAGATTTTTAGTTTGTGTAAAACACGGCGAGCAGAATAATAATAATATACGAAATATAAAATCGATATGGGTATTATGAAAACAATTCTGTCACCAACATAATTGTTTTCGTACCGATTTATTTATAACCGGCAAGCGGGCCGGTCGCGATATGAAATCCGGTTTTGAACCCTGGTGCGGTATGGCTACAGTCGAGCGCGGGGTAATGGTATGAACACTATTTCTGAGCGCTGCCGCTAGGGTCAATAGAGCAGCACATGACGGTTATAAAATCGTGTTTTTCTTACCAAAAACATGGTTTCGTACTTCAAGTTTTCCTCAGCTCTCGTTGGTCGTAGAAACATGATTTTTTCAACAAAATAAACGTGAAAAGTTTATCTAGGTTTTGTCGTTCCAGATTTTCGATATCTTTTTTTGTCTATTTTATATGATTTTTTAAAAATTTTGAAAATTTCAAATGCAAATATAATTGGTTTGAAAAAAAATTCGAAAATCTGGAACGACAAAATCTAGATAAACTTCTCACGTTTAGTTTGGTGAAAAAATCAAGTTTCTACGACTAACGAGAGCTGAGGAAAACTTGAAGTACGAAACCATGTTTTTACGGCCGAATTTTCGTACCATAACGGCCTATTATTAATTGTAATTCCATCACTTTTGTTTAATACTCTCAAAGAATTTATAGCACTGTATTCATTTATTACATAATTTAACTCAACATTAATTCATGTTTCAATTAAACAATTATTACATCAAAACTACCATTCATTACAAATAATTTGTCAACATTTTAACATTAATACTACGTGTGTTCATTGCAAACATATTATTTTAGCTTGTAGTTGGAAAAATTGAAAGTTTTCTATTCCTTATTATTACAATTAAAAATTAAAATAGAAAAATATATTTTAATAGTACAAATTAGTATTAGTATGAGAATAGTTGCTTCAACCTTCTTTAAATATCAATTTTATTCCAATCAAGATTGATCAAATTGTGATTGCTTTGCCGTCGTTGTTCTTCATTATATATATACCACTTGATCGTGATCAAACATGCAAAGTCAATCGTGACACTTTGAATCTTTCACATAAAAGAAAAAAAAATAACTACATTACCAACAAAAGTATATATAAACCAAACTGAATCTATTGATAACTTTGTAAATATAATTAGTGTACAATGCTTTATCACCACCCCAAATATGCAATACGGTCAAATGAACCATGTTACAATATTCGTTATCCAAAGAAGGATAGAAACTCCTTATAGATGTGTGTTCCTTAGCTGGGGATTAAAGAACTATGCATGAACTTTCTATCAATAATAACACTAGTTTGGTTTATAAATCTTAAATAATTATTACCAATTTTTAAAATAATAATTTATTGTCTTGGATGAATTTAAATTTATAATTTAAATTTGCTTAACTGGACTATTTAAAATAACCTTTTTCACACATTTTTTTTTAAACCCTATTAATCCCCAAAAAAGTAGGAACTTTCAAAAAATTCCCTTGATCAATTTGTACGTTAGGAATTATCACGATTGATTTCATATGATGGTTCTGAAGGTTACAAAAATACATATAATTACCGGTTTAAAATTTCAACCCCTTAAACTATTGTAATACTAATGTGTAACCTAACCTAACCTAACCTATGTCAGATACCTATGTGTAATCAAACACATCAGCTTATATCTTCCTATATTATTTGTGTATGTAAAGGTAGAGTAGCGGAAGCATTGATTACTTTATTATTTTTCTATATATCATTTTTAATATAAAAAGTAACTCGCAAGTAATAATTCTTATAACTCGTTAACCTTCAAACTCACGACAGAAAAGTATTGGACCAAAATTAAAGACCGTAAAATTTACTATAAGTATATTATATTGTAATCACTTAAATTTTAACATGGTAGTTTTAAGTTAACTTTTTTGAAAAAAAACTGAATTTTTTTAAATTTTTATTTAGCCAAAATTTATAGTTTTACACCTAAATTATAGCCCTTTGTTTTTACATAAAATACTATTTTTTTTTTTATATTCATTACCATAAGATTTAAGGTTGTTGTTATCTACGGCGCGGCGGTGTTATATCTGTAATATAATATGAACCAATTTCGAACATAACATAAAAATTCACCAAAAGCTGAATATTGGCATACACCTACTGTATACTTCATAAACGATCATACTTAAAGTCCTGACGCTTACCCTTTGTACCCTCCCCCCTCAACTTCAAAAGGGTGGTTTTACGATGTTTTTACTTAGAAATCCACTAGCCTTGGTTGGAACTGACGACCAAAATATATAGAACTAAAATTAAAGACTATTACATTTGCCATAAAACTATAATATTTTGCATACTAAAAAGTTTACAAGATAAGTTCAGTTATAAAAACAATTTTTATGAAATGTTTTTACAGTTACAATATTATCTTTATTTACAATATTATTATTTATTAGATTATATTGGTAGGTACTACTTAATTCTAGAATTTTTATAGAAAACAATAAAAAAAATTTACAATACAATATTATTTACATAGTTACACTATGTACCAACATTTTTATTTTATTTGGTTCCTGGTGAATATTGTTTTGCCTGTAACAAAAAAAAAATTGAACTCTATTTAGTATTATAGTTTACAATTATTATATATTATATGAATTGAAAGTCAGTTCATACCTAATTAAGTGGTGCATTTTTACTCTTTTTGCATATATATGGCTCTTCATCGGGTTATTCGTTGTCTTCGTCTATTCCAGTGGTCCATTGTTCATCTTTATACAACTCTACGTCATCGCCGTTGTCGTCGTCTTCATCATCACAAATTAGTTGCTGGTTTAAACAAGATGTGTCTTGACAATTTTTACATATTATGGAACATCGCATTTTCGATTTTTTACAGCCACATTTTTTCTCGCATGATTTAGTAGAGTCTGTTGCTGGCGGTTTCTTTGTAAAGATCGGAATTATTTTTTTATCTACTTTTTCCCAGCCCCGTCTAACGGATTATGTATTTTCCCACGCTAAAGTTGTATTTGTAAGTAAACCCTAAACAAATGCTGCTTGGTTCAAGCGACTGTGGGAGGAAGTCGAGAAAGTTTGACTTCTTTGTTGCTGGAAGCCACTGTTTTTCGGAATACTTCATACATGTGACGATTTAATGTATTGTGTTTATGTATTGGTGCTTTAAGCCTTTAAATAATTTTAACAAGTACTTTTCTCAAAGTTTCGTCATGTGTAGCTGATTCGTTGTTAAAAACTAATAATGAATCCTGTGGTTCTGGATGTGCTTGAACTGTTTTTAAATATTTAATTTTCCCTTGTTGAAAGATAGCTGACGTTGTATCACACTCACCAATTGCATGTACAAACAAAAAATAAGGAAGTTCAATTTTAAATTGTTGCCCTAAATTTTTTAATGAGTATGATCTAGTTTTCGTACTTCCTTTCCCTGATTCTTTAAAAATAATCTGCGAACCATCTGGAGTTAAGGTGGTTCTAGTCGGTAATTTTCTAAGGAGTAGGAATTAGGCAAACTATATGGCAGGTACATTCGGGTCATGTGAATGTGTGCGAGTGTAAATGAACATTAGTGTGTGTGTGCGTTATACTCCGTTACATAATATCAACGTCATGCGGCCCGTACCAGTATTCTAAATTAATTTTGCGTGCTATTTTTGATTTTAATGATAATATTTCTACAAAATCAAACAATAAACTAATTTATTATTATATAGTGTATAAACGCTATATTATATAATATGTATATATTAGTATAATACTACTGTGTCAACACAATCGATAAGCCCTATCAAAGTCAATGATCTGATTATATTTTATTATTACGGTAATACGATTTACTATGTCAGCACAACTACATAAAATATTACTATTGCTATAATGTGATACAATTATTGTTCTGAGCAGTTTTATTCATATATTTTTATATACACAAAACAATTTACTTTACAAATACTATGTTAAGGTAATAATAATAAATGTCCATAGGTACACCTTACACCTTACCTAACATATATTACTTACATATTTACATTATTATGTAGATATTATAATTTAAGAAAGGTTAGTGTAGAAGTAGGTAGGTATAAAAAATGTAAAACAAAAATAATATTGTTAAAAATTGTTAAAATACTATTTAGTAGGTATTATCTTATATTGTATACAATTATAATGTAATATAAACAATACGTCAATAACTAAACTGAACAAATATAAAAAAAATAATAATAGGTAATTAGTCCATCTCTCAATGGTAAATTTACTAAATGGGGTAACATTTTTACTTTCCAAAAATTGTCATCTCTTTTTATTTTTTCGTAAAGTATACCCCAAATACAAAAATAGCAAAATATTTTCTTGGAGATGTGGAGTTGCCCTTGTACCTGGTAGTAATAAGAATCAGTTGGTTTTAATTGAAATTGTCCATTTATTATTTAGCAACTCTTCAATCTTTTGTTGAAATAGCATCTTCGGGTGATATATCTTTAATGCTCATTGGAAATTGTATTTCCACAAAAGAATCGTCATCTATTAGGCTATCTGGAGAAGCAGCTAAAAATGGTAATTCACTATCGATAATTATACCTGACGAACTTTATGGGTTTATTTAAAATATTAGACAACGCCGATTTCGCATTTTTCTCATTTTGTATCCCATATTTTGTTGCGTCATTACCACAAAAGGAACCATATACAATATTTGGTACAGTCTTGGCTCGTGACGTTTTGGGCCTAGGCTTACATATTTTTCCAAAGACAGGCGATCAATCTTTTTTTCCTATGTAAATGCCAATCTACGCATTCATTTTGTCGTCTTGTATCTAAAATTAAAATGTACATTTTGATAAATATAATTATTTTATTATATTATACCTTTTTCTATTTGTTCGATCTGCGTTTGCGTTACGTTCAATTTTGATAAAAACAATAATTTTTTTGCTTCATATTCACGTTTTGGCATATCTGGAGAAGTTTCTATGTCTGCTGCTCCATAATGCTCGTCTGGTCCAGATATAGTTTTTTTGTGAACAGGAGGATTAAATAGTCGACGTTTACTTCTCTGCTTACTTTTTGAAGTTGATCTTGAAATACATTTTTAGTATACCGACCGGGACTGTGTTTTGCAATTTTTTTATATAACAACTGCAAACGTCTAGGTCCTGCGTTGTAAGATGTTTCTGCAGCGTTGCACCGTGAATTATATGACCCACGAACAGAAAAATTTACCCGTTTACCACCAATAAATTTCGCTAAAATTGAGTTGTACGACTCCGCTGCATTATTACTGACTTTATATAATAAACTTTCAGCATGAAATAAAACGAAGATTTTTGCTGCAACTAATTCTTCTGCAATCACTGTTATCATTGGTCTACCGTTGGCATCAAATTCATTGTTTTCTATGGCAATCTTTGCTTCTTCCTTCCCAGCTAGTTCAATTTCTTCCCAAGAAAACTCGTTGAAATATGTAGCAATTACGTTGTGCAATAATTGGTATTTATTATTAGCTCCCAATTCTTCTAGCTGCGCATGTCTAATACAAAATGAACAAATTACAAAGTGAAAAAAAAGCATAGTAATATATATAGATTAATCAGAAAAAATCATTTTCAACACATTTTTTAGTTTTGTGATGGTATCTAGTAAGACACCTTACTTACCAGGTACCTTACTTTATCTAGATGGTATCTAGTCAAATTTTAATTATTTTAAAAATCATTTTTTTACTAGTTACAAATCATATATTAATAAATATATCCTTACCCTTGTCTTATATTTACTGCTGCTGCTACCATTGCTATATTGGTGTTAAATGCGTTACCAAGTTCTTCTGAATGTATTACCTATTTTTGGTTACAAAAATCACATTTAAAATAAAATGAACTTATGCATCCATTGCGTATTTCATGAGTAAAAATAAAATTTTTAAAAGTGTATCCAAATGAATGTGAAAATGATTTTATTGAATTAAATACATAATTTATGTCCACAATTCGTCTTCCTTCTGGTTTGACTTATACTACATTTTCACAGGCCTCATATTTTTTTTTAATCCATACATATCTTTAAGATATAAATGAGCTGCTTTTGCGTATTGGAAATGTCCAGATGAATGAAAAAAAGGTATAATTTTTTCAACACATTCTAAATGAGCATACCAATTACCTGAACGTTATGCACAAATAAATCTACGTATAAGATAAACTACGAAAATATACCGATCCCAAAGTGTAGCTGTTTTTCCTCTTGATTCGATATTTTTAATATGACACTCTATTATACTCATAAAATCCTGCAGTATTTCTACATTTTTATTTATTCGAGAGTTAAGTTTGTGAAATTCGTCAGTTCCAACCAAAGCTAGTGATTGATAAGTAAAAACATCGTAAAACCATGCTTTTGAAATTGAGGGGTGTAAGAAGGGTAAGCGTCAAGACTTTAAGTATGATCATTAATGAAGTATACAGTATGCTAATATTCAGGTTTTGGTGAATTTTTATATTATATCCGAAATTTGTTCGTATTATCAACCGTAGGTACAGATATAACATTTTTTTTTTAACATGGGGGCTTACCTTTCTCCGCTAACTTCACGTAGCGGGTTCAGCACCAGCACCAAAATCCGCTATAGCATCAAAATTTAATGCTCAATTAGTGCTATTTGAGGGTACCGTTTTCAAAATTAGTGTCATGTTTCCCTCCGAATTATGGGATTTTCCGTATTTCAAACCAGTGGGTGCACCATCAGTACCAAAATCCGCTATAGCATCGAAATTTAGTGCTGAATTAGTGCTATTCGATGGTAACGTTTTCAAAATAAGTGCTATGTTTCCTTCCGAGTTATGGGGTTTCCCGTATTTTGTCTCAGCGGGTGCACCATCAGCACCAAAAAAATAGTATATTGTGTAAAAACAAAGGGCTATAATTTTTCTAATATGTCATTTTTGTATAAAACTACATTTTGGGTAAAAAAGTTTTTTAAAAAAATCATTTTTTTAATTTTTTTTAAAGTTAACTTAAGACTACCACTTAATAATTTAAGTGATAACAATATTATATTCTTACAGTAAATTTTACGGTCTTTAATTTTGGTCCTATACTTTTTTGTCGTGAGTTCGACGGTTAACGAGTTATAAGAAAATAAGTGTGAGGGTAGATTTCACCCCTTTTTTGTTTGTTGGGGGGGGGGGGGTTTGAGAGACACGCACAGGGGTTAGGTGTCAGGACTTTTAGTATGTTCATTGGGAAGGTACATTTTAAGTGTATACCAAAATTCAATGGGGGCTAATTTTTTTCGATTTTTTTCAAAATTTGACTGTACTAAATATTGTACCGTAAATCCCCCATAAGCTTGTATTTTAGCATTTAGATTTTGTATTTTTTCATTACTCTGCTATTTTAAATGTTTTTTCAGGTATAATACTTATATCAGAGTCTGTATCTATTTTAAATTGTATGCCCATACCATTAATCTTAACAATTTCAAACCAACCTTTTTCATTGTTTATCCTGCTTAGTCTGTGACCATTAATAATATAAGTGTCAAATAAGTGTCAAATTATAATTACCCATTGCATTATTTCTGATTTCCTTTACATTTTGTTTTTCTCTGCATCCCGCTTTGAAATGATGCAATTTGCCATATCCATTACATTTCTCTCCATACGCCGGACAATTTGTTGGTCCATGATAATTCATTTCTTGCAATCATATTCCTCCTTTGATGATGACTTGACCTTTGATTCTTCAGACTTCTCTGTCTTTTTCCAGCCTTGACGTTGGTTATTATTTTCATATTTAATCACAGTATAAATAACTTCTGCAACTTGATTGTGAAGAAACGTTTGTTGGAACTAAACTGTTTCAGCCGATTTACAGTCTTCGATCGTTTTATCAAGCCATAGGTCTGGCGCTCTCAGTAGCCTTTCTTGTAACGCCAAATTCTCTACACTCAACACAATGTGAACCTCGATCATATTATCTTTTAATGCTCCAAATTCACATCGCTTGGCAATCATTTTAATTTCTCTTAAAAATTTATCAAACGAAGAATCTGTCTCTTCTTAATCTCCTCTAAAGAACTTTAATTGCTCTATTACAACATTGTACCTTGGTTCATAGTTTTTCTTTAGTTTTTTAAAAATTATTTCTGTCGATGAACCTTCTTCAATAGCATTTAATGTCTCCAGTAATTCATAGCCATACTCCGATAACACTTAGTAGAATTGCAACCTTTCTGGCTTTGCATCAAGATCATTAGCTCTCAGGTACAAATTCAATTTATTTTTAAACAATTTTAAATTGTTAATTACCATTATACTCGGCGCGGAATAAGAACATGACCAGTCGCGCATTCAAAACAACTTTCTCCACCGCACCGCCCACCATAGTGGCAGTTACCGGCTTTGTATATGGAGCGCCTCATGGGTCAACAGAGACGTGTAAGTGTTTATAAAACAATATAACTCACTCCGTCACGCTGTATAGTTGATTTTATAACGGCGTGGCGTTGCGAAACACACATCGCCGGAGCACAGTGTATGCGGTTCACATTTTGAACAGTGTTGTATAACTGTGAACAGATGTTTGGGGAACCAATGAGAAATCGGCTGCGCATAACGGACGCTAATCGGTCCGCCGCCTGGTCATGTTCTTATTCCGCGCCTAGTATAGACGGATTATCAATCTCCAGCGATGCTGGTGCTGTAACCATCGACTCAAGCAACTGCGCCATGTTGTATTTTAATAATTAGGATAAATAATTATACTTTATTTAGTAAATGAGTTTTATTATTTAATGACAGTCATGTGAAAGTTTTTACATTACATCGCACAAGACTACTGCTAATGAGAAACATGGATACATTCGAGGTTAATCTGGTGACAATACTATTGACAGTATGCATCCTATACAACAAATATATTTCTCTCAAAAACTTCCAACTTTTTTTCATCTGACTTAGTTGTCGCTTAGTTGTCATCTTTTTTAATTAAATATACCTATATTTCATTTGATTCATTATAATTTTATTTTCATTTCTTTGTTTGTATACTAGATGTATACTAGGTGAATCTAATTTTTAAGTCATTAAATTTTAACTATTGTTTTGATTTCTTTTAGTAGTTATATGGTTTTTTTATGTTTTATTTTGTCATAATTATTTTATTTTGTGATAATTATTTGCTAAAATGTTGTTTGCCATAGTATTACAAACACATTTTCAAAGCTATGTACTAATCCAATTTAATATACTGTATAACTCATGATTACATTTAATATAATTACTTTGAATAACAAAAAATGTATATATATACATAATTATCAAACTTCGTATTACATTCTACATAATAATAATTATTGAAATAATTTTTATTTTTAGACCGAAATGTGAACCTGAAGAAGAAATATACCCAACTAAAATAAAAACTGAAATGGATTTGAACGAAATTGTTGTGTTTGAAGGATCAGTTAATAACGAATTCTACCCTTCGGAACTAACTACTCAAATAAAATTGGAAGAGACTTCAAACTTAAGGAAAAGACTTTCAAATTCAAGTGATTTTCAAGTCAATCATAGATTTCAAACTAATCATAATAATAAAAAATGCAATATCTCTGATAAGTTATCTAACTCAAAAGCACTCTTCACAAGACATTCTAAAACTCATACCACCAAAAGAATAAAACAGTTTATTTGTGACAATTGTGGCAAGTCGTATAATACAAAATCAGATTTGACTACACACATATTATTGTGTTGTACAGAAAGAAAGCTCTATACATCCTTTATATGCGATAAAGGTGTTTCTCAAGCAGGAGATTTAAAAAAGTATAGGTAAGAATTATTTTAAAATCATAGCGTAATTTATAATGTAATGATACGATTTACTAACCTAACTGATAAAAAAATATATTTAACATATTTTATTTAACAGAAAAAATAATAGGAAAATAAGTCATGCACTTGTAGAATCCTAGCAGTACTTACTACTAATAGGAATTATTTGCTTAGGTTAATTTTTGGTTGGTAAATCGTTTAATGGATCATAGCACCTAATGTTAATTTCTACATCAAACTGTGATGTTAGGTTAGGTTAGTGTATGATTTGTTAAAATAAACTTAATATGTCTTTAAAACACATTAACTGATTAAAGACTGCAAATCATAGAAAATAAATTATTTTTTGAGTTGGAAGTAACGTTTAGAAAAAATAATAATTTAATCGGTTTATTTATTTATTTATGTTCAAATAAAATAATGTTATATATAGGTAAATTTGTATACTTAGTAAAATACATACATTCATTACAGCAAAATACATTCTAACAACTACAAATTTAATTTTTACTTTTGTACACTAAAAGTAATACATTTTTTTTAAAAGCCTATTTAAATTAAGTTAGATCTGTACTATAATAAAGATATTGCATCCTTAGTATATATTATATAATGATTTTGTTCATAGTTGTTTTGAACTTAGTAAGATGGGAATTGAAATTCCCTCCACATATTTTGATAACAAAAATAATAATTTGTTGTACAATTGAGAGATATATTACTGGTAGGTTTTGTATATAAAATAATTCCTTAATATTTAATAATGTATAAAAATGTTTTCTTATAATTGTTATCACAAAATCAATGTTGGTTTTACCTTTTAATTGACTGTCCTTGTGTAAACCTAATTATTTTATACTATCTATATGCCTATATCATTACAGGAACAAATAACAATTAATAAATCCTTTAGATACACATATCCTTAAATGACTAATAGTTTTGGAATAATTTTTAATGGTGTAATGTTGTATGTTGAAAACAATGTGTTCAGTTTTCTCAAGGTTAAGTTCTAGACAATTATTGTTAAACCATAAATTTATAGTTTAAAAATTTACAAACCTGGTTAGGTACCTATGTACAAACATTTAATATTTTTCTCTTTATGTAATAATATAATGGTATCATCAGAAAAACAAAATAATTTGGCATCAACAATAAATTTCAGTAAGCCTTTCATATAGATAATAATTAATGAATGGGGGCGAATTTTTTCCGATCTTTTTCCAAATTTGACTGTACTAAATATTGTATCGTAAATCCCCCATAAGCTTGTATTTTAGCATTTAGATTTTGTATTTTTTCATTACTCTGCTATTTTAAATGTTTTTTCAGGTATAATACTTATATCAGAGTCTGTATCTATTTTAAATTGTATGCCCATACCATTAATCTTAACAATTTCAAACCAACCTTTTTCATTGTTTATCCTGCTTAGTCTGTGACCATTAATAATATAAGTGTCAAATAAGTGTCAAATTATAATTACCCATTGCATTATTTCTGATTTCCTTTACATTTTGTTTTTCTCTGCATCCCGCTTTGAAATGATGCAATTTGCCATATCCATTACATTTCTCTCCATACGCCGGACAATTTGTTGGTCCATGATAATTCATTTCTTGCAATCATATTCCTCCTTTGATGATGACTTGACCTTTGATTCTTCAGACTTCTCTGTCTTTTTCCAGCCTTGACGTTGGTTATTATTTTCATATTTAATCACAGTATAAATAACTTCTGCAACTTGATTGTGAAGAAACGTTTGTTGGAACTAAACTGTTTCAGCCGATTTACAGTCTTCGATCGTTTTATCAAGCCATAGGTCTGGCGCTCTCAGTAGCCTTTCCTGTAACGCCAAATTCTCTACACTCAACACAATGTGAACCTCGATCATATTATCTTTTAATGCTCCAAATTCACATCGCTTGGCAATCATTTTAATTTCTCTTAAAAATTTATCAAACGAAGAATCTGTCTCTTCTTAATCTCCTCTAAAGAACTTTAATTGCTCTATTACAACATTGTACCTTGGTTCATAGTTTTTCTTTAGTTTTTTAAAAATTATTTCTGTCGATGAACCTTCTTCAATAGCATTTAATGTCTCCAGTAATTCATAGCCATACTCCGATAACACTTAGTAGAATTGCAACCTTTCTGGCTTTGCATCAAGATCATTAGCTCTCAGGTACAAATTCAATTTATTTTTAAACAATTTTAAATTGTTAATTACCATCCCCCCCCCCCCCCCCAGAAGATTTAACTCAATTAATATGTTATAACAACAAATTAACAAATCTAATACTAAGTCCCAATATAATAGAAGCTTATTGCGATTATAACAATTTAAAAACATTACATTTAAACCAAAAAATAAAAACATTAAATTTCAACAACAACCAATTAAGAAACATTAACTTAAACAAACAACTACTAATACTACGTGCAAACGAAATTTACTATCAAATCTACATCTCAATTCAAATTTAATTGAATTACATTGCGCGTGCAACTTAATAGAATCAATAAACATCAACAACTCAT
>NC_042493.1:106565426-106572532 GCF_005508785.2 Acyrthosiphon pisum
CAGTTACCGGCTTTGTATATGGAGCGCCTCATGGGTCAACAGAGACGTGTAAGTGTTTATAAAACAATATAACTCACTCCGTCACGCTGTATAGTTGATTTTATAACGGCGTGGCGTTGCGAAACACACATCGCCGGAGCACAGTGTATGCGGTTCACATTTTGAACAGTGTTGTATAACTGTGAACAGATGTTTGGGGAACCAATGAGAAATCGGCTGCGCATAACGGACGCTAATCGGTCCGCCGCCTAGTCATGTTCTTATTCCGCGCCTAGTATAGACGGATTATCAATCTCCAGCGATGCTGGTGCTGTAACCATCGACCCAAGCAACTGCGCCATGTTGTATTTTAATAATTAGGATAAATAATTATACTTTATTTAGTAAATGTGTTTTATTATTTAATGACAGCCATGTGAAAGTTTTTACATTACATCGTACAAGACTACTGCTAATAAGAAACATGGATATATTCGAGGTTAATCTGGTGACAATACTATTGACAGTATGCATCCTATACAACAAATATATTTCTCTCAAAAACTTCCAACTTTTTTTCATCCGACTTAGTTGTCGCTTAGTTGTCATCTTTTTTAATTAAATATACCTATATTTCATTTGATTCATTATAATTTTATTTTCATTTCTTTGTTTGTATACTAGATGTATACTAGATGGATCTAATTTTTAAGTCATTAAATTTTAACTATTGTTTTGATTTCTTTTAGTAGTTATATGGTTTTTTATGTTTTATTTTGTCATAATTATTTTATTTTGTGATAATTATTTGCTAAAATGTTGTTTGCCATAGTATTACAAACACATTTTCAAAGCTATGTACTAATCCAATTTAATATACTGTATAACTCATGATTACATTTAATATAATTACTTTGAATAACAAAAAATGTATATATATACATAATTATCAAACTTCGTATTACATTCTACATAATAATAATTATTGAAATAATTTTTATTTTTAGACCGAAATGTGAACCTGAAGAAGAAATATACCCAACTAAAATAAAAACTGAAATGGATTTGAACGAAATTGTTGTGTTTGAAGGATCAGTTAATAACGAATTCTACCCTTCGGAACTAACTACTCAAATAAAATTGGAAGAGACTTCAAACTTAAGGAAAAGACTTTCAAATTCAAGTGATTTTCAAGTCAATCATAGATTTCAAACTAATCATAATAATAAAAAATGCAATATCTCTGATAAGTTATCTAACTCAAAAGCACTCTTCACAAGACATTCTAAAACTCATACCACCAAAAGAATAAAACAGTTTATTTGTGACAATTGTGGCAAGTCGTATAATACAAAATCAGATTTGACTACACACATATTATTGTGTTGTACAGAAAGAAAGCTCTATACATCCTTTATATGCGATAAAGGTGTTTCTCAAGCAGGAGATTTAAAAAAGTATAAAAGGCCTCATACTGGAATAAAGTCATTTAAATGTGATATCTGCGATAAAGGGTTTTCTGACCCAGGATATTTAAGAAAACATAAAATTACACATACTGGAATTAAGCCATATATGTGTGATATCTGCAAAAAAGGGTTTGCTCAAAAAATAAATATAAAAATCCATTTGAGAACACATACTGGAGATAAGTCATATGAATGTGATATCTGTGGTAAAAAGTATTATCAAAAATCAAATTTAACAACGCATTTAAGGGGACATACAGGATATAAACCACATGAATGCAATATTTGTGATAAAAAGTTTTCTCAATTAGGACATTTAATCAGGCATACAAGAACACATACTGGAGATAGGCCATATAAATGTGATGCCTGTGATAAAGGGTTTTATCAATTAAGTGATTTAAAAAGGCATATGATGACACATACTGGAGTTAAGCCATACAAATGTGTTACCTGTGATAAAAGGTTTGCTCAATCATGTGGTTTAAAAAGGCATACGTATATACATACTGGATTTAAGCCACATAAATGTGTTTATTGTGATAAAAGGTTTATTCAATCACAAGAATTAAAAAAGCATATATTAAAACATACTAGAGAAAAGCCGTATGCATGTAATATATGTGATAAACGGTTTACTCAATCAGGAACTTTAAAAAATCATAAGAGAACACATACTAGAGTAACTGAGACACAACTATGATATCTGTAATAAAGGATTTTCATATCGTTTTTGTTGAAGTTTAAAAACCCATGCAAGGACACGTACCAATTAAATGCCTTAAGCATACACATTTTTTTGTCAGGTTTTGTTAATACCATAAATTAATCATTTTTTATACATTTAAAAAAAATGTAATTACATTCATCACTATACTTTTAAGCGATGAATTTATGTATATTGTGATCGTCTGCTAATTTACAATTATATTGCTTTTTTCTCTTAACTAGCTGCTATTATATTACTATTTAATTTTATATTTTACAAATTTTTATATATATGATTAATATTAAATTTAAGTTAATATCTATGTATTCTAATTTTAATATTAATATACCTATTTAAATGTTTATAATTATTTATAAAATATGTCTAAATAAGGAAAATGTATTCTAAAAAAACTATCAATTTTATCCTTATAGAAATATTGGAGAATAATCAGGTTAAATAAATTATTGTAATGTTTGTGTTTAGTATATCCTCAATGCACTATTGTATATAAATAAACGTATAGAAACAATTGTAATGTCTATTAATAGTTGTTATAATAATAATAATATATAAATAATATGAACAATTGAGTTTAAATATTTTAAAAATAAAATACAAATAAAAGCAGTATATTATCTGATAAAAACAATTTTTGAAAATCCAATTATTTAATTTTATAAGTCTGAAACATACAAAAAAAATACATAATTTATGTTGTTGAATAATGTTTTTGCTTAAAAATGCATTGTATATGTTTTGTTTATGTGTGTATAACTGCACAAGTTGTCGAAATAATCTTTCGATTTTCCACTTTAGTACATTTTTCAGTGAATCGAGTTGGTTTATTTGGGAGGTCATTATTTAGAATTTCCGGCTGTTTTCAAAAGCACTGGGAAAACCAAAAAAAAAGAATTAGAGAAAAGCCTTGAATTTTTGGACTAAATTAGTTTTTGACAAAATTTATTTTGGTTTATAGTGTAATTCTAAAATAAATTACTTTATTCATAATAATATCATAAAATATACTTAGTAATATCATTAACTGACTGACTGTCTTCGTTTAGAATCGTTTTTCTTATATACAATGATATTATATCACGGAATTCAAATTTAACACCATCCATTACTGTGACCCAGTTGTAAAAAAACAAATAATGTTACAGGCAGTAGACTATAGTCGTTGCACAGCAATAAACTGAATAGCCTGACTCGGTCTGTCGTGGTCGTTATCGTAACGTCAGTAAGGTAAGTTCTAATTTTAATACAAAATAGTTTTACGTAAATTAAAGTAAATTAGCGCACATATCGGGTTAAAAAAATCTACAATAATGTCCTGATCTATTGGTTCCTAACAGTTGAATTCTAATTTATATTTTTAATAAAATATTAAGAGTTTATCCAATCTAAAAATGTTTGCCAAATTTTCGAAATTTTAGTGTAATTCCTGCGGAGCTAAACTTGGTTTTGGTTATTTATAGATAGGCAGTTTAGCCAGCGGTAGTGATCGCCGTGCAGGACACGTTGAACACTAATACAATAATTATTTAACCACGTCGCACGTTCGCAGTTGACTCGAGTCGATGTTGTTGAGAAAGATAGGTAATAATTTAAAACACTTTTTAAACTTTTTAAATATGACAATAATATATAACTTTATTATTACAAGTTCAAATACACAATAACTATAAGGACTGTCGTAAGCTTGTTACACCTACGACGAGGGCTAACTATCTTCGGCGAAGTAATGGTAGGAGCACTACCCGTATTCATGAGGGTTCTAAAAATGACGTATTGGTGGCGAGATCTCTATAATATTCTAATATTACTTCCCTAGTAATGTCGAATTGCATTATTGTGGGACTAAGTAAAACAACTTGTTGTTTTCACCTCTGATCCACGCTTCCCGTTATTTAGGCTTATTTCACATTACATATTAATACCCAAATTACCCATTATAAATTATACGGAATGTATAATTTATTCTACATGATATTGTTTAATACAGTATGATAGCTGTGGGTATTAATACATCCCTAATATTATTGAATTGCATTATTGTGTAAACGACTTGTTGTTTTCACCTTTGATGTATACTTCATGTTATTTAGGCATATTTTATATTTCGTATTAATACCTACATTACTACTCATAAATATTATACTACATGTATAATTTATTTATTCTAAATTATTTAATTCAAAATAATATTATATTTTAGATTCCGAGTGGAACAATGAATGTATTAATTTTGCAATGGTGTATTCTGAGCGTAGCGAGGGAGCTATTGTTTTTACAATGGTGTTTTTTTTTTTCCTTTTCTTTTTCTTTTTATATCCTGTATACAAAATTTCTTCCTTAAGGAGTGTTTCGATTTCAACATATAGTACCTACCTTATCTTTTAGCAAATTGGATCAAGATGGTACTTTAGACAGGTCATTTTTCGATTATCTTAATAGTTATTTAATGCCACCGGAAAAACCAACGGAAAATTACAAAAAAACGCTAAAAATAGGATTTTAAATTGTAACGCTTTATTTATCACCATAGAAACGAATAAAAAATTATCATATTTTAATACTAATTCAACTTAGGTACATGATAAAATAAATAATAATAAAATATAAAATATCCAGACTGACAAACCGTCTCCGCTCAGAATCGTTTTTCTTATACGATGATATTATATCATTGAATTCAAATCTAATACAACCATTATACAATGACCCACTTGTAATCTAATGTACAGCAGAGCGACATCCACTTACCTGCTTTTAGATTCTGAGTGGAAAGATGAATGTATTGATTTTACAATGATGTGTGTTTTTATTTTTTTTTTTTGTGTCTGTCATCACCTTTTAGGACAGTAAAAGTGCTTGGATTTTCTTCAACAGTACCTTTTTCTGATAGGAAAGTGAATCTAGTTGGTACTTACGGGGGGTCAAAAGTAAAATTTTTCCAATAGTTTTCAAAAGTGCAGTGAAAACAAAGAAAAATTAATGAAAACGGGAATTTTTACGCAAAATCGGTTTTCGAAAATATCGATTTTGGTTTTTGGTGTAACTATAAAACGAAAAACCGTAGATACATGAAACTTCGACTAAATGTATTTAGCATTTTCTATACACCATAACATTTTCAAAATATTTTGACTTGTTGTGAGCTGTTTACGGACATTTTCAGTTTCCAAGTTTTTAATTTATTTTTCAATAAATATCAATTAAATTGTATTTGTTTGGTCAAAAAGCTTGTAAATTTAATACAATAGGCTCCTAATAAATTGTTACAATGATAGTTGAAAAATATTAAAAATACAGTAAACAATTTTTTTTATAAACATTTAAGGATTGAATTTTGACAAAATACGTAAAAATCACGAAAATTTGCAAATTATTTAGAAATTCATAATAATTTTTCTTTTTAAATCTAAAATTTGAAAATTTAATATAATATTCCTCATAAGTTTGTCTACCTTGGTAAAAAAAATAAAAAAAAAATACCACACATCATTGTAAAATCAATACATTCATCCCTCCGCTCAGAATCTAAAATTAAGTAGTTTGTTAAAAATTTATAAAATGTCAGACTTTTATAGCTGTAGCCTGTAGGGATTGAAAATTTAAAACAAGGTTCCACGTAAATAGGTAAATAAATTTCTTTATTCTCAATAATATCATCAAATATACTATGCTATACTATAAAATATAATAATATAACTGAATATTTTGCCGTGGCCTGTGGTGACTGGCGTGTTCGGTGTTTTTAATTTTGTGTGCATAGTACCTAATTAATATGAATTTTTATGTGATAATTCTTGAATATATACGGAATTTAGATGTTCCGAGTTACTGTCATAAATTTACTTTGGTGAGTAGGTAACAAAATAAATCATTTTAAACTGCGAACAAATTCTAGTAAGTGTCCAGGAATAATTTTGGATAAATTAATTGTTTTAAGAAAATATGTAAGTTATACATATATTCCAAATTATAGTTGATATTTGAATACTAAATTAGGTACCTACTGATAGCATATGCAAATATTTCATTGCCAATGGTTTTTACAAAACAGTGGCGCCCAAGAAATATTTTTCAGGTGTAGCAAGGAATAATTTTACCCACCCACCCACCCCCTCAAAACTCAAAATTATATTATTTTATACATTTTATCATATTTTGATTGATAATATTAGTAAATATTAAGGTGTGAACCAATATAATCTGTGATAAATAATGAACATATTATTTCAAATTAACTATTTTATGTTATTATACCCACCCACCCCTTATTTTCAAGGTGTTTATCGTTTATATCATAATAATAATTATAAATTATATTATACTGGAATCATTGATTATATATTTATATAATGAATTTAATGTAATAAGTAATGTACCCATAGATTTTTCTTAAATCTAAAATTTACCCTTTTTTTATACTCATTGAATCATTTTATTGCAAGAAATTAAATATCCATAATCAATGTTAGTACATATTAGAGTAGACTGTAAAGTGTTAAATTTACTTAATTAAATTTTCCATCGCGCTAACTAAATATATGAGGTTCTTTCATTATGTTGCTATTGAGATGGGAAAAGTTAAGACATAATTTTGTATAATTAAAGATTATTATTTTAATGATACAAAAAAAACCCAAATATCACTTGAAATAATTCCGTTACTTTTGCAAACAAAAACTGAGATAATGGTTAAGAACAACTCAAATATTAAAAAATAAGTGAGTAGGTAGCTACTTATATACTTTATATAGCATAACATGCTTTATAATATAGTATAACAAAATTCGTCCCCGTTCATGCAAAACACACCAAGTCCAAAAATATGAATCAGCTTTTTGCAATTTTTTCAAACTTTAAATGTATACCATATGTAACCAAATTGTTTTCTTTCTTTTTTTTAATTGGTACGTTTCCCTTAACGGAAGTAG
>NC_042493.1:106572582-106576735 GCF_005508785.2 Acyrthosiphon pisum
GGCCTCATACTGGAATAAAGTCATTTAAATGTGATATCTGCGATAAAGGGTTTTCTGACCCAGGATATTTAAGAAAACATAAAATTACACATACTGGAATTAAGCCATATATTGTGATATCTGCAAAAAAGGGTTTGCTCAAAAAATAAATATAAAAATCCATTTGAGAACACATACTGGAGATAAGTCATATGAATGTGATATCTGTGGTAAAAAGTATTATCAAAAATCAAATTTAACAACGCATTTAAGGGGACATACAGGATATAAACCACATGAATGCAATATTTGTGATAAAAAGTTTCTCAATTAGGACATTTAATCAGGCATACAAGAACACATACTGGAGATAGGCCATTTAAATGTGATGCCTGTGATAAAGGGTTTTATCAATCAAGTAATTTAAAAAGGCATATGATGACACATACTAGAGTTAAGCCATACAAATGTGTTACCTGTGATAAAAAGGTTTGCTCACTCATGTCTTTAAAAAGGCATACGTATATACATACTGGATTTAAGCCACATAAATGTGTTTATTGTGATAAAAGGTTTATTCAATCACAAGAATTAAAAAATCATATATTAAAACATACTAGAGAAAAGCCGTATGCATGTAATATATGTGATAAACGGTTTACTCAATCAGGAACTTTAAAAAATCATAAGAGAACACATACTAGAGTAACTGAGACACAACTATGATATCTGTAATAAAGGATTTTCATATCGTTTTTGTTGAAGTTTAAAAACCCATGCAAGGACACGTACCAATTAAATGCCTTAAGCATACACATATTTTTGTCAGGTTTTTTTAATACCATAAATTAATCATTTTTTATACATTTAAAAAAAATGTAATTACATTCATCACTATACTTTTAAGCGATGAATTTATGTATATTGTGATCGTCTGCTAATTTACAATTATATTGCTTTTTTCTCTTAAACTAGCTGCTATTATATTACTATTTAATTTTATATTTTACAAATTTTATAGATATGATTAATGTTAAATTTAAGTTAATATTTATGTACTATAATTTTAATATTAATATACCTATTTAAATGTTTATAATTATTTAATAAAATATGTCTAAATAAGGAAAATGTATTCTAAAAAAACTATCAATTTTATCCTTATAGAAATATTGGAGAATAATCAGGTTAAATAAATTATTGTAATGTTTGTGTTTAGTATATCCTCAATGCACTATTGTATATAAATAAACGTATAGAAACAATTGTAATGTCTATTAATAGTTGTTATAATAATAATAATATATAAATAATATGAACAATTGAGTTTAAATATTTTAAAAATAAAATACAAATAAAAGCAGTATATTATCTGATAAAAACAATTTTTTGAAAAGCCAATTATTTAATTTTATAAGTCTGAAACATACAAAAAAATACATAATTTATGTTGTTGAATAATGTTTTTGCTTAAAAATGCATTGTATATGTTTTGTTTATGTGTGTATAACTGCACAAGTTGTCGAAATAATCTTTCGATTTTCCACTTTAGTACATTTTTCAGTGAATCGAGTTGGTTTATTTGGGAGGTCATTATTTAGAATTTCCGGCTGTTTTCAAAAGCACTGGGAAAACCAAAAAAAAAGAATTAAGGAAAAGCCTTGAATTTTTGGACTAAATTAGTTTTTGACAAAATTTATTTTGGTTTATAGTGTAATTCTAAAATAAATTACTTTATTCACAATAATATCATAAAATATACTTAGTAATATCATTAACTGACTGACTGTCTTCGTTTAGAATCGTTTTTCTTATATACAATGATATTATATCACGGAATTCAAATTTAACACCATCCATTACTGTGACCCAGTTGTAAAAAAACAAATAATGTTACAGGCAGTAGACTAGTCGTTGCACAGCAATAAACTGAATAGCCTGACTCGGTCTGTCGTGGTCGTTATCGTAATGTCAGTAAGGAAAGTTCTAATTTTAATACAAAATAGTTTTACGTAAATTAAAGTAAATTAGCGCACATATCGGGTTAAAAAAAACCTACAATAATGTCCTGATCTATTGGTTCCTAACAGTTAAATTCTAATTTATATTTTTAATAAAATATTAAGAACTTATCCAAACTAAAATGAAAAATGTTTGCCAAATTTGCGAAATTTTAGTGTAATTCCTGCAGAGCTAAACTTGGTTTTGGTTATTTATAGATAGGACAGTTTAGCCAGCGGTAGTGATCGCCGTGCAGGACACGTTGAACACTAATACAATAATTATTTAACCACGTTGCACGTTCGCAGTTGACTCGAGTCGATGTTGTTGAGAAAGATAGGTAATAATTTAAAACACTTTAAACTTTTTAAATATGACAATAATATATAACTTTATTATTACAAGTTCAAATACACAATAACTATAAGGACTGTCGTAAGCTTGTTACACCTACGACGAGGGCTGACTATCTTCGGCTAAGTAATGGTAGGAGCTCTACCCGTATGTATGAGGGTTCTAAAAATGACGTATTGGTGGCGAGATCTCTATAATATTCTAATATTACTTCCCTAGTAATGTCGAATTGCATTATTGTGGGACTAAGTAAAACAACTTGTTGTTTTCACCTCTGATCCACGCTTCCCGTTATTTAGGCTTATTTCACATTACATATTAATACCCAAATTACCCATTATAAATTATACGGAATGTATAATTTATTCTACATGATATTGTTTAATACAGTATGATAGCTGTGGGTATTAATACATCGTGGGCTTGGAATCAAAGAGTTCTATATCAAAAAATTTCAAAAATGGTTTTTTTATCTGCTCAATCAAGATTTATTTTTCTCTATCTTTTAGTCTTAGAAAAAATTTAATCGATCCCATATTTAAAAAGTTACTAGAAACAAAAGGTTATATGTGGCCCTTATCCAAACAATGTGTTGGATGCATCGATAGAACATTTTGTTTTTAAATTTATATTTAAATGAAAAAGTGTTATCTAATAAATAAAATAGTTATTGGAAACAAAAACTGATATCGGAAATATGTATATGTAAATATACAATAGTTATCGTGTAACTTTGTTGTAGTTATTTATAAAAATTGTCGCATTTCACACGCGGTACGTCGATGGTACTAATTACGAATAAAGGTAATTACCCTAGATTACCAGTTTCAGTACCTATATTAATTTAAAATTAAGTTAGAACAAATCAATTAATTTGGAATCATATGTTCTATCGATAGAACGTTTTATTTAAAAAAAATAGAATTGGGAACAAAAAGTTCTATGAGTAGAATCTTTTGTTTCTAAACTAGGAATTTTAAAGTTATTTAATATTTTGAGTACTTAAAAGGATTTATTTTTGCAATACCTATTAATAAATTGATAGCACGGAAGTTTGCGGATTTTTTGAAGTCAAATATTTCAAAATCGCTTGGGCAAAAATACGCTATTTTAATTTTTGAATCTTAAAAACGCTTTTCTGAACAATTTTGATATTGTCACATAGAACTCTTTGATTCCAAGCCCGCGACATCTCTAATATTGTTGAATTGCATTATTTTGTAAACAACTTGTTGTTTTCACCTTTGATGTATACTTCATGTTATTTAGGCATATTTTATATTTCGTATTAATACCTACATTACTACTCATAAATATTATACTACATGTATAATTTATTTATTCTAAATTATTTAATTCAAAATAATATTATATTTTAGATTCCGAGTGGAACAATGAATGTATTAATTTTACAATGGTGTATTCTGAGCGTAGCGAGGGAGCTATTGATTTTACAATGGTGTTTATTTTTTTTTTCCTTTTCTTTTTCTTTTTATATCCTGTATACAAAATTTCTTCCTTAAGGAGTGTTTCGATTTCAACATATAGTACCTTATCTTTTAGCAAATTGGATCAAGATGGTACTTTAGACAGGTCATTTTTCGATTATCTTAATAGTTATTTAATGCCACCGGAAAAACCACCGGAAAATTACAAAAAAACGCTAAAAATGGGATTTTAATTTGTAACGCTTTATTTATCACCATAGAAACGAATAAAAAATTATCATATTTTAATACTAATTCAACTTACATGATAAAATAAATAATAATAAAATATAAATATCCAGACTGACAAACCGTCTCCGCTCAGAATCGTT
>NC_042493.1:106577366-106579591 GCF_005508785.2 Acyrthosiphon pisum
TTTTATTATAATTAAAAAACGAATGACTGTAGATACTTGAAAATTTCACTGAATGTTAATATTAGAATTTTCTATACACGATAAAAATTGAAAATAACTTGACTCTTTTTGAGCTGCTTACGGACATTGTCATTTTTCAATTTTTTAAATTTTTTTTTCTATAAATATCAATAAAATTTTATTTGTATGGTAAAAATGCGTGAAAATTTAATGCAAGGCTCCTGATACATTGTTACAATAGCAGTTGAAAAATATTAAAAATACCTAGGCACAATTATTTTTTATAAGCATTTGAAGTTGAAATTTTGACAAAATTTATCAAATTTAAAATTGAATAATTATTTTATAAAATGTTCAACATTTATATGTAAGGATTGAAAATTTAAAACAAGGTTTCACGTAAATATTTAATTCAGTTACCAAAAATTCTAAGAAATACATAAGCACAGTTTATTTTTATAGTCATTTTAAGTTCGAATTTGGACGAAATTACATATTAAAACACCTGGAATAACTATTTTAGTTATTTTGTTGTGATTGTATAATATTACTTGTGGGTACTTGAAACTTCTAAAGTATACTATTATATATCTATGATAGTACCACGGTTTGTTGTTGATGTATAACGCGTTACCTAATGGATATTTTGATATGATTAATTTGAAAATTATTAATAATACTATAGATAAGTATACCTATAATAGGTATGTCTAATACCTAGACTGACAAACCGTCTCCGCTCAGAATCGTTTTTCTTATACAGTGATATTATATCATTGAATTCAAATTTAATATTATCCATTATACAGTGACCTACTTGTAACCTACTGTACAGCAGAGCGACATCCACTTACTCACCTTTTTTTTTTTTTGTGTCTGTCACCACCTTTTAGGACAGTATTCTTCAACAGTATCTATTCTGATAGGAAAGTGAATCTAGTTGGTACTTTGGGGGGGGGGGGGGGGGGTCAAAAGTAAAAATTTTCCAGTAATTTTCAAAAGCGCCGTGTAAAACTTTATTTGTTGAGTAAAAATACTTGAAAATTTAATACAAGGCTCCTACTATATTGTCACAATGACATTTGAAAAATATTAAAAATACATATGCACAATTTTTTTGATAAGCATTTAAAGATCGAATTTTGACAAAATTTATCAAATTTAAAATTGAATAATTATTTTGTACTTAAAAAATTATAAAATTTTCAACTTTTATATCTAAGGTTTGAAAATTTAAAAAAAGATTCCACGTTAGTAGATAATTCAGTTACCAAAAAATCTAAAAAATACAATAGCACAGTTTATTTTTATAGTCATTTTAAGTTCTAATTTGGATGAAATTGAATATTAAAAAACCTAGAATAACTATTTTAGTTATTTTGTTGTGATTGTATAATATTATTCGTAAGTACTTGAAACGTCTAAAGTATACTATTGTCTATTATATAATATCTATGATAGTATCACGGTTTGATGTTGATGTATAACGCGTTATAAGTACCTAATGGATATTGTTACCTATATGATTAATTTGGAATTTGTTATATAGGTAGGTACCTATTATAGGTTAATTTTTTTTTTAATACCATAGATAAGTAGATAATATGTCTTATATTTAGATTGACATACCGTCTCCGCTCAGAATGGTTTTCTTATACAGTGATATATCATTGAATTCAAATTTAATACCATCCATTATACAGTGACCCACTTGAAACCTACTGTACAGCAGAGTGACATCCACTTACCCACCTTATTTGGGTTTACTACAGTTGGTAACTTCATCAATCGAGGACAGCTGGACCGATTTGGCTCATTTTTTTTTTAATGGTCGTAATATTCTGAACGAGGCTTTTACGGAAAGAAAAATTGGAAAAATTTTTCGGAAAATTGAATAATTCGGCCTTTTTCCAATGGGATTTTTGTATAGGTATAAATTATTTCCATTGGTTGGATAATATTTTAATGTAGTTATAAAATCTCATCAAAAACAATCCGTGAAAAAAACATCGCTAAGTAAAAATAAGCACTTAAATTACAAAAGTTGTGATATCAAAAATTGACTAAGTAATTTCATAAATTCATTAATATAAAAGTATTTATAACTGTTTGTATTTATTGTACCTTGTGAATTTATTTAGTGCAAATAATTTTACTTAGCTTGGCGCAGTTACTAATATTTATGTCTCTATAACTAAGAACCCAAATGTCTCGATTTCTACATA
>NC_042493.1:106580982-106586126 GCF_005508785.2 Acyrthosiphon pisum
ATATCAATATTTCCCTATTATTTCCCTGTAATTTTGTGGTTGCATATTATCGTGGCCACAATTTAAAATGTAAAACTCATAAGCATAAATAACAACAGTTCCAACTTCCAATGGTTACATTATAAGAAACTTTTATTATGAAGTATAAATCATCTAAAACTAAACATAAATCTCATAATTTTCAAATTACAAATATAATGATACCTATAAAAAATCAAATTTAAAAATATTCAAGTAATAATAAACATTACCTATGTCATATAGCGTCATAACAGTTATCAACAAATTACATTTTTTTAAATTCATACATTTGTTGGTTAAACAAATCCATAAATTTATTATCAAAATCGTATGAAAAACAGTTTGAGTCTTTTATCACACGTTTTGTATGTAATAATCCTATTAAATTGTGTGTGTTTATTCGGTTACGGTATTTTGTTTTAATAAGATTAACGCATGAAAATATTCGTTCAACACATGCACTCGAATGAGGAAGAGTCATTATGTTTTTGATTACGACTTTTAACAATGGAAACATTTTAGTATTATCCCCTTTTGTAATATAAATCACTTTTATCCAAAATGTTAAAACATCCATATCTGCAGTCAAGTCTTCAACGCCTTCCATGTTTCCATTATTTGCAAAAATATTAAATAATGTATATTTTTCAAAATTTGATTTGGCGGTTACTTATAACGTATTAATTTAACCATAGAAATGGTATTAAACTTTGTAACCTTGATAATGGTACTGTGATAACTGATAAGGGAGCATTTTACTAATCACAGTATCACATCATGTATCACACGATTTTTTATAGAAATGTTCTTTTAGTTTTTATCACGGACTAAGATATATCTTAGTCCCAAGGTTTTTATCTAACTATCCAAGTATCAAACATGATAATCTAAAAATTTCCCTAGATATCTTGGTTTTTCATTAAAATTTCCCTTTTTCCCTGAACAGTACTCAATTTCCCCAAATCTAGGGAAATTTCCCTGTGGTTGGTAACCCTGACGGTCAGATCCTTCGGTAAGCACGTGACGTAGCATCAGGGGTGGATAGGCCTATAGGGAAAAAGGGTTTTTCCCTGTGGGCCCCCATCTGTTTATGTTGAGGGGCCCACTCTGGTCTACATATTGTTTTTTTGCAAAATAAAATATTCACAAAATAGGAATAGTTTAAATTTAAAACTATTCATTTTTTTTTATACAAATTATTATTACTTACTGTTATTTTTAACAGTATAATAATAAAACGATAAGTCAAGAATTTGCTTATGGATCTTTAACATAGTATTTTACATTTTTATCTTTAATCGAAGACCGAAATATCCTCGTATGTTTCCCTAATCCCCCCACCCCAATATTGTGTTTTTGTAAATTTTTTTGGCCGATATTTAGTACGGAATTTATACGAATTTATACGACCTTATACGATTTTTTTCAAAAATCTCTCACAACCGAAAAAAAGCATTTTCCTCATATGCCGTTTCCCCAACCCCCCACCAAACTAAAAATACGTTTTCGCACTAAAAATTTTATTTATAGGTAAATATGTTAGATTGAATGTCTATTGCGAGCGAAGCGACCAAATTTTTTTCAGTTGGGGGGGCCCTTTAATATTTCCCTGTAACATAAATATTACCTATCCACCCTTGCGTAACATAGTGTATAGTAATAATAATTTAATGACAATATGATAATACGTGTAAGCAAGTGACGTATTGCGCGAACTTGGACCAAATCCGGACTTTTGCGATCATACCATGTTATTTATATCATGGTATAGTACAATTGTCGAGTGTCGGTTATCAAATGTTTCGTTTCACATTTACACTCATACACAAAAGCATAGATATTAAAGAATGGATAGGCCATTTACGGGAACGAACATGAACATTTGTTGAGGATATAGAGGTCTTATCACAAATAGATATATGTATAATTATTGTATATAATTTATGATAAGACCTCTGTCAGAATGAGAAGCAATGATAAAAAACAGTCTTTCTCTCTTTCCCATTCCGGCCCCATGACCCTCTATTTTGTTAATATAGCCATGGCCTATCCATTCTTTAATATCTATGCACAAAAGAGTAAAAGACGTAAACCCGTTGCTTGGAGAGGGAAATTCAGACGGCCAGATAGTTCAACGCAGCGCCGTGACGACGGATTACACAACGAGTGATTGCAACCGACGAGTGGAAGGGGAAAAATGGGCGGCCAGCACAAACATATATTATTATTATTATACATTGTGAAATTGATGAAAAAAATAGCGTTTTGCTTAATTATTATGTTAATACTTTAGCATGTAACTAAGGCTGTAATACTCCGATAAACTTTAAATTTTCACAGAATCATCTACACACCAAACTGAGCTATTCGTGAAAGTTTCAAGTCAATTGGTTCATTAGTTTAGGCTACAAGGTAGTCGACATGATTTTCGTAAAATAACATTAGTTAAATACAAGTTGGTTCTCTCGTGTAATATACACCGTCGTCGCGCGCTAGTTTCTTTCTTTTTTTACTTAGCTCTGCGCCGCGACTGCGGCGTTGGATTTGTAAATTAGTAGAAATTAGTATTTATTTTTTCTATATAAATAATGGTTGCCAAAGGTTACATAATATAATCTAAATTATATATAAAAGCCAAATACCACTCACTCACTCATCGCCACATCTCAAAAACTAAAACACGTACAAACTTGAAATTTGGATTAGTGTTTTCTCTCTAATAATCTAGAAGTGCAATAAGAAAGGATTATCCGATATTTGCATATTTCTAAAGAGGTGGTGAAACAGGGATCATCTTGAGATTCACGTTAGGAATTGATACAGTTTTTTTGTTCATAAATGTTTAGCTAGCAAAATAATTATGGACACAATAATATGATAAAATGGCTGATATAATTAAAATAAACTGTGTGGGTCTCAGTCCTCAGAGACCCGCGATGAAACCAAAACTTTCAAACGCCGTCTCTAGAGCTCGCAAACTAAATATCTCTCTCTCTCCCTCTCTCTTTCTCTTTCCCTTTCTTCAACACGGGAAAATAATAATAATAATTGTAATTATAATAGTAAAATATTATAATAATGTACGTATTATTCTGAAATAAAAATCCCATACACAAAAAAAAAATATGTACGTACACAGCACAATTTATTCAATAATTATTATGACATAATATTCAAAAATTAAATAACCCTACATGAAAAAGGCACACACGTCTAAAGAGAGTGCTGCTGCCTGCATGGAGACTGTGTGTGTGAGAGAGAGAGAGAGAGAGAGAGTGAGAGAGAGGTTGAGCTCTATAATGCGTCTTCTCGTGAACTATTGTATAACTGAGAGTTAATTATAAATCTACCTGCATTTTTTTAAGCGTTTGAAATTCAACGTTTTACCGAATTTGTAAATATAGCCTATATGTAGATACAACATATTTTAATGTACCTTATTTAAATTGTAATAGATAATATTACGGTACAATACGAAATATTTTAATAAGTAATTAATATTCAAATTCACCCTATATAATAACGCTTTATCATCATACTATTTTTGTTATTTTATTATTATTTTAAAAATATCAACCTTAGAAACTTGAAACATTATAGGTTCTTCATACCTAAGTTGTAGGTAGGTATAATAGACATTTTAAAATATCAAAAATATATTAACTGGTACATTTTTTTAAAAGCGTTTGAATTTCTAATTTTAACAAAATTCATCAAAATCGCAAAAATGTGCAAATTATTTTATGACGATATCCAGGTAATGACCGGCGTAATTCGAATAATAATAATTTATATAATACATATAACTGATATATCGGAGACCGAGGCGCTTACGAATTGTATTGTAAATATATCGGAGAAATTATACTGTTATAATAATATCATAATATATTATATTATTTTGAGCTATCATAGTCCCCGACTAATAGCTATAAATAAAAAAATAAAAAAAAATAATATTATTTTATTAATATTATTCCAACAACTGGCGCGCGGTTCGCGTGAACAAAAGTTAGATTTAGCTAGTGCTACGAATATCAACGCAACCTCGTACGAACTATGTCACGTCACGGTACGCAACGGGCGTGACGTGAACCAGCAATTCGCCAATGCCTATTAATATATAGGTAGATTATAATATCAAAACGACCGATGCTATTACGTAACTAGTATAGTCTACAGTACAGCTGATATATCGGGGATATCAAAATTGCGACCGACGTGACTTACAAATAATAATTGTATTGTAAATATATCGGATATATTTTAATAACTAAAGTTACATTTAACTATAGTGCTGTACAAATATCAACGCACCGGAGTTGACGAGTCAACCATCCAATTGTCAACCACTAGTGAACACCTATAATAAGCTCTGTACTCTAGACCCAGGGAAACACAACCAACGTCTCAAACATAGCGTTACCGAACCCACAACAAACGTGAACACCTAATAATATGCTACCAAAATGTCGCGCTGTCGGCTGTTAACTTGGCCGGGCAACTAATAATAATAAAAAATGGTGTTCACGAGTTTGGAGTGGATAAGGTGACCTTAAGTATAAGTATAAAACAACGCTAATACCAATCTATTATTAATTGAATAATAGTTTATTAACACTCGATAATCGTATAATAAATAACGGCTGGCGTAGCCGTCTCTTCACGAGCTCAAAACAGGACAATAATATATTAATAAATAAATACCCGTGGTATCGGCGGCGTCGGTGACTGCAGCTGTTGCAACGATGTCGACGGTGGCGAAGATGAAAGGTGACGGCGTGGCTATGTACGATAACCTTGTAATATGTCGTAATCACGACGACGAAGGGGGGGGGGGGTCGTGCGAGGGACACCAAGTACAAAACCAACTCGGCTGGTGGGCGCCGAAATACGCAACTTACACGTCTGTGGTCACTGACCTGTCGCGGCGCGCACTGCGGCATGTCGTTAACCTTTGATAAAACCGACGAAATGAGTCAACGACTTGGTATAGGCGCTGATTTCGACGGCGAACACGTGAAACTCGATAATAGTCGACGCGAACGGTATCGACTCGACGACGGTCGGTGCGACGTCGACAACGATAGTAAAAGGCCGGTAAAGGGATTAATAATTAAGCG
>NC_042493.1:106586598-106600195 GCF_005508785.2 Acyrthosiphon pisum
TTTTCATTTCAAGAAGTTAGTTAAGTGATTTATTTTGTTTTTAATTTTATCATATTTTACTACTTCAGTATATTTCGTTTTCATGTCAAAAAATATTTACCGTGAATTGTTTAAAGTAAAAAATGTATATAATTTGAATATAACTAATATGGAAACACTGTATAAAATATAAACACTATAGTCTATAATTTAGTTTTGGGTTGGAAAAAAATTAAGTATGTTAGCGTTGTATAAACAAATTAACTTTTTTTTAACTTAATAAAAAGTTAACAAAAACTTTGTATTAACTTTTAACTTAACTGAGTTAAAAAAAATCATTAACTTGCCCAGCCTTGAGAAATAGTGGCAACGGCAGCAAACGGCCGGAAGCGACGCAGCGCACGGTCCACTCAATTAAAGCGTATGAAAAAGACAAAGTTTGTCGCGGCTGGCGACTTGGCCGGAGGCCACGGGCCGCGCGATGCGCTGTCTCGCGGGATGTATCACGGACAGGTTGTCGTACAGCGTAATAGGTACGACGAACAATAATTATTATTTAAAAGTAACAACAGGTGCATATAGGGTTGTCAACTTTCAAATTGTGTAATGAAGGACAATTTTTTTCATTCACATTTTATACCATAGTCGCAAAGTTTCAGTGGCGCAGCCAGAATTTTGAAATTTGGAGTAGGAGAACTGGAGTCTGGATAAACCAAAAATAAAAATAAAAAGACCACCACTGTGGCAGTTTATACTGGTTAATATATGTATAAACAATACGGTAAATGGGGAGGGTTATGGTGTATGGCCATAAGGCTTCACCAGTTCACCACTGCATAGCTTAATAAACAATACTGTAATCATGTAATCAACAGAATATAATATAATAATAACTAACAAAAAATAAAAACATAAATTATTTAATTTGTAACAAACTTAAAAATTTCAGCAAATGCAACTATGCAACTAATGAAAACATAAAAAAATAAAGAATATTCAACATTTTTATGTCTATTTTTGTAAAATGTAGGAATGTAGGATTGTCCTACAAAAAGTTTAAAGCTTTGTAGGACGTAGGACACATCAAACAAATGTAGGACAGTCCTGCTCAATGTAGGACGGTTGGCAACTCTAGATGCATAGCAACATCTTGAACTTTAAAACATTGATCGTCAAAGATTTTTCCCTTTTCACTATACACTCGCGTATTGTTTTACGTTCGTGCTTTTTGTCTACTAAAATGTACTTAACAAAGACGTACCTAGATTTCGTATCATATAAATATATAATAATTTCAAACAATCATAAAAATACTAATAAAGGTATATAATAGATGACAATTAAACGCGTATTGCGATAAAGCCTAATGTAATTGTCGTAACTCGTTACTTACTCGTAGATATCTACTTAGACGCTTCTAAAATTACGCGTTTTGGTAAAATCGTTGCTTTGCACTAAGTAGACTATTGTCGTTAATACTATTTTCATTTTATCCTTGTAATTTGAATATTTATTATATATATATTACAATATACAATATATTATATTATAATTGTTATTAATTGTTATTATCATATTTGTTTCTATAATATTATACAATTGTACCTACCTACTTTATTTTAGATTTTGAGCGGAGCGATGAATGTATTGATTTTACACGATAAGTAGTCGAAATAAATGCTTCGATTTTCAACTCCAGTATCTTGTTCGACGGGAAAGTGAATCTAGTTAAAAAAGTCTAGTTAATCTAGTCTAAAAAAAGCGCCGAGGAAAACAATAAAAAAATAAAGGATACCCAGGAATTTTTCGGCAAAATCGATTTTGTTTTTTGGTGTAACTCTAAAACAAATCACTGTAGATACATAACATTTTTACTGGTTGTTTATGTAAGCTTTTTCTATACACATTAAAATTTTCAAAATATTTTGATTAGTTTTGAACTCTTTATATAAAAATGAATATTTAATATAAGGTCCTGATATATTGTTACAATAGCAGTGGAAAAATATTAAAAATACATGGGCACAAATTTTTTTTATAAGCATTTTAAATCCGAATTTTGACAAAATTAACAAATTTAAATAATAATTATTATTTTGTAGTTAAAAATTTATAAAATTTTCAACTTTTATATTAAGGATTGGAAATTTAAAACAAGGTTCCACGTAAATAAGTAATATATAAATTAAAGTTATTCACAATAATATTATCATGCTGCCGAAATAGTTTAAGATTTTACGGATTTTTCTCTCAATGCCCGTATTTAAGCATAATAATATACTTGTGGCTAAAAATGTTATTTCTTATTGCTCGAAACCTAATTGCAATTTTTCAAATTTTTCTGAATCGTATTAAAAATATTACAAGCTGTGAGTGCATCAATTCCAAAACCCAAGGGGCACATTGCTTTAGTAAAAAATGGCTCGGTACGGCTCTGATGATAATGAACCGGTGGAGACGTCTCTCCGTTTCGGCGTCCAAAAAAAGAAACATAATAATATAAAATATCGTTCAGTGGTCACATGAACATGATAGGAATAATAATAATAATAATAACAATAACCAGTGACGACGACGGTGGATGCGCGTAGGTGAGTGGCGGCGGCGGCTGCAACGTTCGCGTACTTCTCCGTGTGCGGCATTTGGCCACAACGACCTTGACTGATCTATTCGAGTCGTTCCGGCGGCGGCTATTATGCCCGTCTACGGCGGCTCGCTGTATTGGCCCCTATGGCGCTTCTAGAACGAACAGCAACCTGCGATGGACCGATGTCACACGACGACCCGACTCGACGCATACGACGCAGTGCACGTAGGGATGGCAAAAATCGCAGCTATCACGATGTATCGAATAATCGATGTTTTCATTACGTCTTATCGATGTCGATGTATCGAACCAATTAAAACGACGATTAATCGATACATCGCTGAATAAACACCGATGTATCGAATAAAAAAAAAAAAAGGCAAATTTTGCACTCTAAAATGAAGGATATGGTTATACCATACACCACACCGTACATTTCTCATTTTATAAGGTAGTAATCATGGATTACACATTCACACTTGCAGGGTATTGAATAACTTTAATATTTATTAAGCATTTAGTAGATATTGAAATCTACAATAGCTTAATTTTTATTTCCCATTAGCAATTACACATTTGTGATTAAAATATTAAATTATTGTTTATATTCCTACCTACATAAACCAACATAAACCATAACCATAATAGGTTCTTTGGAATACGATAATCATGATATGAACCACGGACTAATTGATTAGTGATAGACTACTAAGTGATTAGAACAAATTATTCTTCAATTGTTATTTATTAACTTTATAACCTAACCACAAATTGGACTTCAAATATTATCATAAAAAATTTTAATTTTAAAATATAAAAAAAAAAATTTAGTTACGTAACTACTTCGATACTTTGACACATCGATATAACATCGAAGGTAATTTTCGATGGACCAATAAAAATCGAAAGACACTGTCGATGTAAAAAACATTGATACATCGAATATAACAACCGATGTTTTCGATTAATAGATGTATCGTTGCCATCCCTAAGTGCACGATGAGCATAGACAAAGAATGCGGGACTAACCCTGTGGACGGCACGGACTTGACACACAACACGGGAGCTTAGACGCTCTGATAACGGCGATCACGCACACATGTACAAGGCAGTAAGGCATTGTAATGGCGTTACTCGCGCACCGGTCTATGAAGACCGCGCAAAAAGACACCGCGGTGGATATGTACGCGCAACGTATTTGCAACGGCGACAGTTCGTATCCGCGTTTGTACGCCGACGGCGCACTCACCCGGTGCGGTCGCTACACTGGGTCTGCACGTAAAGGCGCCGAGTTTCGAAAAACTTACGACTAAGCCAGTGGCGTATTTTGGGAGGGTGTCCTCTCAAAAAAAGTCCTAATATATTGGACATTGGTGTTATCATTTATTTTGTATCATACTAGTATAGGTACTAAATTTATTTTCTTATAAAATAAGTCGTATTTTTATATAAACGCAAAACTGAAATTAACTTGATTAGACTCGACGACACAGAGACTTATCTACAATTTATCAGGGATATCCAGAAATTATTTGAATTTCACTGGGTCATTACGATAATAAAAATACTCGCAGGCCGCAGCGAAAATACAATAACAACGAAAATATTGTGAACGTATTTAGTATATTTTAATATAGTTTACAGTTTATAAGCTTAGAGAATTATACATTTTATTATTAGTAATACCTAGTGTTTGAAGTATGAAATATTTCACAAAAACGTGAAACATTGAAATTATTTTTAACACAATGTTCAATGTTCTAAATTCCAATGTAAGAATTCAGTAGGTATACAATATACATTATACATGTATACAGTATACTATAATTGTATACCTACTTTTATCGTTTAAACATTGTGAATTCCATTTTAAATGTATAATACGTACCATACAATTATGAAGGTGATTTATGACATCGATATATAAATATAAAATGTATTGAAAAATAAAACAACATTTATTAAAACACTGAAATATTTTATTTTTTTAAATTTCATGAAATTTTCAAACCA
Source organism: Acyrthosiphon pisum (assembly GCF_005508785.2). Lineage (NCBI taxonomy): Eukaryota > Metazoa > Arthropoda > Insecta > Hemiptera > Aphididae > Acyrthosiphon > Acyrthosiphon pisum. Next base: position 106,591,178 of record NC_042493.1, read on the forward strand.
CTAAATTAATACCATTTATCAATGATAAATACTGATTAGTGTTTACTGTGATATATTGATTACTGAATAACGTGAATAAATTAAATAATTATGAACACATTGGGGACGAACGCCATTAAAGGAGAATAAAATAAAAGAAAAAAATATCGATTTCTATATAATTTATATTACAACTATAAACTCAATATTTTTTTTTTATTTGTACAATCTGTATAAAAAATTACAATAAGCACAATGGAGGTATAATACAATTATAGGTTATTGGTCATGGTTGGCTTGATGAAGAAGCTAATTCAATAATAGCACTTCATGACGGGATGGTGGACTAGTCAACTAGTCGACTACTAGGTCACGGCACCAGCTACGTTGTAAACGTCAGCAAGGGTCGCCCGGGATTGTTCAGGAAGAGAGGTTTTGGATAAGAGGGTTTCGGTGATTTGAAAGTTTAAGGTGGAAACGTTTATATAGGGTTTTGGCGACGTTTTTTACTGACGGAATGAGGAGGTCCCTGTGGAGGGTATCATTTGATACCCAAAAAGAAGCTTTAGTTATCTGCCTGAGGCATATAGATTGAAATGTTTGGATTCGGTTTATATTGGAGTCTTTGGCTGATCCCCAGAGTTGAATTCCATAGGTCCAGATAGGTTTGAGGAGTACTTTGTACATAAGGATGTTATTGTGTAGTGAGAGATGTTTGGATGACAGGAGGAGGAGAAGTTGTCTCTGACGATTATTTAGTACAAGTCGTTTGTTACGTATGTGGATTTAATATTTAAGGATTGAACATTTAAAACAATGTTCCACGTAAATAGGTTATATATAAATTAAAGTTATTCACAATAATATCATAAAATATACTTCGTAATATTATATATTATATTATAATACTTAGTAATCACTTTAGTAGGCAATGTTCAATAATTCGATTTTATGCAAGCTTGTACCTGAACTGCCTAAATAAATAACGTCAACCGATTATAAATAAACACTCATTTCTACTGTTGACTGTAACCAATGGGAACTGTTCAACTGTTAATAAAATTAAATTAAATTTCCAATATGAATCTCAATGACCCTGTTTGAGCACCTATTTGAAATGCGAATTTTGGCAAATCCTTTCTTATTGCACTGTGAAAGTATTATATAAACCACTATTCCAAATTTCAAGCTCGTACGTTAGGTTACGTACTACAGTACGTTGTGTAGTTTTTGAGATACAGCGATCAGTGAGTCAGTGGTATTTGGATTTTAGGTATATAATATAAAGATTCCCTTCTCTCTCCCCTCCGACAAAAAAAATTAAAATTCTGATGACGTGGTGACACTCGGGAAGGTATTTTGAACAACTCTGTGAAAAAAAAATTGGAAAAATATTCAATAGTGTAGTTACAAAATCATAAGGCCTGTTTTTTTATATATAAGGATTAGATTAGCTTTGTTTTTTAATTTTTCAAGAACTTAATACTTATTTTTTATTAACAATAGTGGTACCCCTTACAATTTTATATAGTAATATATATATATATATGTATATATATATATAGTTATAGATATAGATTATTCCATTTATACCTATTTAAATTATTATTCTAATATATATATTATTTAATATCTACGTGTTTTCTTTGTATCTACATGTTTTTAATGTTTTTAGCTAACGCCTAAAACTATTTATTATAAATAATAATATACAAATATGCATACCTAATAACATGCAAGTTTAGGCATTGCCGCATTTAGCACGCACGACAGTCAATGAGCGACGGTGGATATTGGATAATATTATAATAATAATGAATAAACATATTATTATGTCCATATAATATTTTTTGTACAAGGGCACACTCAGGATTTTGTTTTTTTTTTTTTAGGGGTGGGGGGAGACTTACTCATTTTCTTATACTTTCCTTACATACAAGACGTAATCTATTAGAACTAATTTTTAATAATCATTTTTTAAATTTGATTTTTACAAAATAGTTCATAATATTAAATATGAAAATATGTAGTAGGTATGTGTTTATAATATTATTATATTCATAATATATTTATAATTATAAACATGACGTATCAATTTAAAATTTAATCAGTTTTTGAGTAATTTGACATAGTTTTTTTCAGAAGAACTGGACAAGTATTTATTATATTAAGAATAAGTAAATAACAAATTTAATTTAGATTTTTAACTAATAATCAAATTCGAACACGCATACGACGTAATAAATACAACAGAAAAATTGAATAAACCGAGAACTGTATAAATATTATGAGGCGCATTCATTGCCGCAGACAGTTTCGACAGTCATAATATATTATTACTATTAGGTTATCAATAAATTAAGGCGACGGCTACGGCTTTATATACCGCTGTTACCGCCACAGGCTACAGCCAAAATAAAATAGACGCACCGACGAGTGTCCGGCCGTATCAAGGTCGCGTTTTCGCTGCCGTGTCTACCTTCCAATCACGTCGACTTTCCCACCTTCGATTCAATGTTGAACACTACCACGATCCGCACATTTCGGACAATACGTACGTTACACCACCCCAACGCGACGCATGTGCCGACCGGTAACCTTTTATATATTATCATTATTGCGATTATCGCACATATTATTATTGTGTTATTATTATTGTCTTGTGTTGCGCTCGGGAAGAGACGTTTTCCCCGGCCAACATACGTACATTTGTTCTTGTACAATATACATTATTTTTACCTATTTAAGAACTATTCTTATTTATATTTATTGGTCACCTATCCGGTCCAAAGCTGAACACCATATTTTCCTTTTATACAAGTAGTTGCCCGGCCAAATGCTGAGGAAATAGTCGGCTGCTCAAACATTTGATAGCAGAGAGTGTGGTTCATTTATTATTTAATTGTGGTGTTCACGTGTGGATTGGGTTCGTGACAGCTTGGTTAGGACCATTGTCCCCGTTATTTATTGTAGTAGAGCGCCGCTAGATTGAGTGATTGCCCCGTGCAGGGTTACGTGCGCGCACCCTTTGTTTACATCCTTCCGAACTCGTAACCATCCTTGTCATGGCTTCTGACGAGGAAGTGGAGCGGAATAAGCGCGCAAAGGATCGGGCATTGGCTAAACGTGCCTCGTACGTCGCGCGCATTAAGGCTATCCACGCGACGGCTCTACCGGCCAGTGAGGATGCGACCAAGGCTCCGTGGCTGCTCGCGGCAGCTGCCCAGCTGGATAATCGGTTGACTGCGTTCGAGATTGAGGACAATGCTGTGTTCGAAGCTTATTGTGCTCTGGATATGTTGAGCGAGTATACGCAGGGCCGTATTAGCGCATAGGCACTATAGGCACTGTGCCTAGGGCCTACGAAAGTAAAATGTGTAACTACAATTTTTTTGTAATGTTTATGCTTTTTTTTATTATTATAAATTAATCCGTACGATTGTACAAGTAATCACAACATGTAAAATATCATGTACCTATTTAAGAATGATACCCCGATTATTGTTTATAGTATATTTTCAGGAAATAATAATTATAAAAATATATCGTTTACGTAATAGAAACAATAGTTTATTATCGACTGCAGATCGATCGCACCACATATGACTTTTTTTTTTTTTTTTGGTAATGCACCACTACATGGGAGACGCACGTTTATCACATTACTTGACCCCCATGCAGTATCGTTTATTTATAGTTTACATCGTTTATTCCGGCTCGCATGAATCGCAGTTTGTACATGCAAATGTACATACCGCGGACTCCATGATGCCTTACACAGTTTACGTTTTTTACATTATTTTTTTTTTTTCCATTATTTCATTAGCGTGACTGCCTAGGACAGCCGGGGCAGACCCCAGACCGACCCTACATATTGTTTGGTCAGTTTAGCTTTTGCTTTTGAGTCTTCTCGGACCAGTAAAACCAGCCATCCTAGACTTCTCGTCCTGTGCCTTTTCTTGAGCCGGCCTAAGCCCGCCACTCTCGATTCTCGTTCTGTAAATTCAGTCTGCCGCCTGTCGCGCCCTTTCTTCGATTTCCTTAAGAGTCAGGATCTCTTCTACCATTTGCACCGCATATGACTGACTGCACGGTACTCACTAGTCTCTGTAAATGATGGCAAAGAAATTGATGCTGCAGATAAAATGAATGCTAGAGATAAATTAAAAATTCAAAAATTGTATGTTATTGACAAAGTGGCCAAGCGGACTAAGTTGTCGGTTGCTGATTAATTTATTACCTGGTAATGGTATAGGTCCCCTTACTTAATTATGTTTAATTGACATATAGCTTATTATTTTATGTGTTTTTTTTTTTTTTGCAATCAGTACTTATTTTACTCTGTTGAATTATTAATTATGTTATTACATCGAATTATTGTTCGCCTCATCTACCAGGCTTGTGCTACTTATTTATATTTTTTGTATTATTTATTCGTGACCCTATTGTCACTTGTTAACGTACCTGGCGTTACTTATTATTATTAATGTATTGTGTTTTTTTACCCTGTTTTGGTACAATTGTTATTTTCATGATATATTTAATTTGTCTATGTCTTATTCACATTTATATTTTTGTTATTTTTCGGCCTTTTAATTTATATACAATAGGTACTAGTATCGGCGGCGTTCAAAATTGATGTGATGCTGCGCCTCCCATGGGGGAGTATGTTCGAACATGCCGTCGTTTCCAACACACGATTTGGTAACCGGTTCGCGAAACGGCGCATCGCGCGGCCAGCAGACGCGGGGCTCCTGACGAGTCGCCGGCGGCGACGTGTAACCTGTCTTTTCCGTACGCTCTATGAGAGTTGACCGTGTGAAATGCGCTAAAATGTACCGAGTTATACGCTTATTTAGTAATAAATTTTTTTTTTAATAACTGAAGGTGAATAATAATTATATTTATTTATGTTAATATTAAACACGCAGTACATACTTATTGACTTATTATTATAAACAAGTAAAAATAGAAAATAAAAAAAAATTTAAATTGTAATATTTATATTAAAGTTAATATATTTTTTCACATTATAAATTACAAGCTATAGCAATCTTATTTTTCTTGAGTCTTTTGCAAAGTCATTAAGAACTTCATCTGTTGTTAAAATAATTTCACGATGAATATTTAGTAGTGCTAAACTATTTAATCTGTTTTCTCCAATAGTATTTCTAGGTATGTCTTAAGTCTTTTTAACGTAGAAAATGACCTTTCACTGCTTGCTGTAGTTACGGGAAGTGTAGCTATTATTTGGAGAAGTTTATAAGTAGATGGAAAAATGAGTGGGTTACATGCTATACGAGCTTCTAATGCTTGTTCACCTTGTTCTTGCTATTGAGTGCTTTTCTTTTCAGATTATTCATAGCGATTACTTATTAGTGGCCTTAATAACTACTAACTAGTAATAGCTAGTATTAAACAAACGTTAAACAGTTAAGAATTTAACAGTTACAGACCAACAAACCACACTTGACACTATCACAGTAGAATATAATCAAGACTCATTATCTCAGCAGCACGATAGTATATGGTATAAAAGAATAATTGATAAAAGTATAAATAGAACAATATTACCCGTCGCTGTCGTCGGGTCATACATACACGCCATAGACATATACATATGTTTATAAAATTCTGAGTAGATGTGGGATCGTTCGGTCGTCGGTGCGATAAGCACGCGACGATCACCGAATAGCGTCCCACAGCCGTACATAGAAAATACTAAAATAATATTAAATAATAATAAAAATAAAAGTATTAAAATCATACAATAAAAACATTTTTTTTTTTTTTTTTTAAGGCCAAGGGGGGGGGGGGTTCGAACCCCTAAAACCACCCCCTGGCTACGCTACTGCGTGTGCGTGTGTCGCGTCCGGCCGTTGTTTTGGTGCTGTTGAGCGACAACCCCGGGTTCGTGTGGTGTGCCTTATCCGCGAACGTTCCGAGTTTATATTGTTCCCGACGCTGTGTTTGTCGTTTCCGACGTCGTTGCGACCATCGTCGACCCGTCGCGGTCGTCCGTTGTGCGACCGAAAAGCGTTGCCGCGTGTTGGCTGTCGAGTACTTCGCGTCGGATCATCATAGTCGTCTGATTCCGGCGAGCCATAGTTCGTATCGCGACCGGCAACACGTCATCGTTCGCCGTCGACCCTATTATTGTGTGCGTAAGTCCCGCGTGCGACGCCGCTCTCAGGCGTCTCTCAGCGCCGCGATTGCATAATGAATTTGCGTTACGTAATCCGGCCACTCGCCGTCGTAAACAGCCGCCGCGCTCCGCTTCACCTGCCTGTCGTATCGTTCGCGCTGCCGCTGCAGCTGTTGCAGTTGCTGCCGCCGATACACCGCCCCACCGCGGCGCATGTGCCGACCGGTAACCTTTTATATATATAGTATCATTGTTGCGATTATATTGTCTTATTATTATTGTTATATTACTATTGTTTTGCGTTGCGCTCGGGAAGAGACGTTTTCCCGGCCAACATTTGTTCTTGTACAATATACATTATTTTTACCTATTTAAGAACTATTCTTATTTATATTTATTGGTTTCCAATCCGGTCCAAAGCTGAACACCATATTTTCCTTTTATTCAAGTAGTTGCCCGGCCAAATGCTGAGGAAATAGCCGGCTGCTCAAACATCTATAGTAATATTATATATATCTACGTTCTGTATATCTTAGTTCGTGGTATCGACTTTAACGGCCACTCGAATTCTCGATAATATACTTATTAGTTATTACGAGTTACGACCAATAAACGTGATGAACAGAATTTAGTTTGTTTTCTGACTTTGGTTGATTCAGGTTGATTCAGGTATATTATGGTCAAATCAGTGCTTCGTGCGAGTCGCGTGTGTAATATATTGTGTAGCATTTAATCATTACGAAAAATAATATTTCTGTAATGATTCAACAATCCACGAGAGATATCAAGTTCTAATAAGCATCAACTATCAAGTAATATATTTTTTTTATAACCCCCCTCCCCCCCCCCCGAAATTAAATACTATATACGCCACTGCAGGGCAGTATCAAGATTATTAGTTATCGACGTATCGTAGTTCTCGTTAATATTAAATTACGAAAGCAAATGAATATTATCATTATACTATTTTATACTATATATTTTATTAATTATCATAGGCTAAAGCTAAATTTTGACTATTTTGTACAACTGTTATCGATCGTCGTCGACGATAAACAATTTTACAAGTACATCATGAGTGTATAAAACTGTTCAACTATGTGTAATTGCAGGGACGAACGCAGGAGGGGGTTTTGGGGGTTTAAACCCCCCCGAAATAGCAGGTACAAAAAATAAATGATCTGACCTACAAATGTATTGCTAATAACATTTCAAAAAAATTAAAATTAATTATTAGCTGTTAAGGTTTCCCTTCGCCCGTGGTTTGTGAATACGGTAAAATGACCGTTAAAATGTATGATAATGCAGTTTCGAAGTGAGTTATACCTAATATGTAATAACTTATTAATAACTGGTGGACATCGTGGTGGCGCGTGGACCGTGATATACTGATTTATGCCGCGCACAGTAAAATACCGACGCGCCGTTAGATTGGATGAGACGCGCCGCACCAATTTTTCTTTGGCGCGGGACACGGAGACCGACAATATATTGTCTGGAAGAGACGCGCCGCGCGCCCCGCACAAAAACTTTGCCGCGCAACACGAATCAGACAGCGCGTCAACTACACCGTGCTATACCACTCCACACCCCGTGATCCCAGCTCAATGTATACTCCGCGCGGAATAAGAACGTACCCGGACGGCGGACCAAAACAGGTTTGTCGCGCGCAAGTCGGGCTTATGACCATAACTATATTATGTTTATTGTTTATAACTATGACAAGGTTGGGGGGGGAACCGGTCGCCGCCTGTCGAACGAGGTAATTCTTATTCCGCGCCGAGTATAGAGTATAGACAGACGACGAGTGTAATTACCGTCTACGATATTTTTTTTTTTTATAATAATAAGCATTTAAGTAAATGTATTTAAAAACTTCCCGAATGGATGAATTTGTATCCGTGTTTAAAAATGAATATTAATTACGAAATAACTGGAATTTGTTACAAACAATATGGCAACGTCGCATGCAATTTCACGCGGAATCGTACGCTTAAACGCTTTTGAACAGTCAAAATCCGTGTTCCTTGTCATTCCGGCACCGCGCGCGATCGTATGCCCAAAAGGGTAAATCGCGTGCAATCGTACTCCACCGGTTCGCAGGTACCGGTCCGCCGGCCGTCGCAGTGTTTGCGTGCCGTGCAGTTGTTTTCGTGCGAACTTCTGACGCGACGGAGCTAGCCGTTCTGCGCTGTTTGTACGGTTCGGCCGCCGTAAACCTCGTGATCACTATAATAGCCGTTACGCGTTCATGCCTCGTCGTCAAGTGCGTTTACCTACCTTGTCGGGCGACATCGTTGTCGCCGCCGAATCGCGCTCGCGTGTCCCCAACCGCTGACCAAAGTGCGGTCGACCGTGTGTGTTACCATACTTATCGCCGATTGCCCACGTCGTGCGCCGCCAGACGACTCGAACAGACCACTGTAATACCAGCCAAGATCGTCATCGCCACTGTCGGCTGGGTATCGTTATTGATATTTTAATAAATTATCTTTGCCTCAATTCATTTTTACCATGCCATCCCAGTAAACATTTATACAAATATAAAACGTATAATATACGTATACATTAAACTAACCCTACGTATATTATACGTACATATTTAGTTTAAGAATAGTTTAACTGTGGTATATTTTTGGGCCAAAAGACAGATATTTCACGAATAATATACGTTTAATAAACATTAACTTTATACGTTTATTGATCGTATAACCTACGTATAGATTTGACGTATATGTTTCGTATAAAATCAGTATATATATATATAAATATAACACGAATATTTTCCGTGTAAAACTGGTATAAATAGAAACATTTCTTACATATATTTTCGGTGTAAAACTGGTATAGATACAAATATTTACCACGTATATTTTTCGTTTAAAAAAGGTATA
>NC_042493.1:106600295-106602421 GCF_005508785.2 Acyrthosiphon pisum
CATATTTTATTCTATAATTTTCTTATCTAAAGGGTTGACCGCCACGGGTTTTTTTTTTCAAGTTACTTAAAATCGATTTTGAGACTCTATTTGGCAAGCCTGGGCAAGTTAATGATGATTTTTACTGAGTTAAGTTAAGTTAATGTAAAACATTTTAACTCAGTTAATAGTTAAAAGTTAACCCAATTTTTTTTTTAACTCAATTAAGTTAAAAGTTTTATGAACATTTTCAATTAACTTATTAACTTAAGATAAGTTAAGTTATTATATTTTTTTTATAATATCTTTATAAATACCCAGTAATATGGTTTAAATAATAAAAATCATAAATATTATTGAACACAGAAAATAGCCAATAGCTTTTCTATACATAGGTACTGAATTAATAGAATTATGAAGTAGGTACGAAAAAAATACAAAATTGAAAATGCCAAAACAAATGAAACCTTTTGAATAATGAATACACTAATACAGATAAGTACTATACAATTTTTTTAAATTATTAAATAAAAATAACATGGTATTTAAGAATGTACTTAATTTTAAACTCTGAATACTTTGTTAGGGTACTAAAAGTCTAAAACCGTTAGAGAATATACTATATAGCCAACTTTATACTTTAGTAAAATATTTATATTTATAAATATTTATTTAAGAAATTGATTTAACTATATTTGTAATTCCCTATTCTAGTAAATGGTTATGTAATATCAATAATAATTTTTATTTTTATTATTTAATTATTTATAAATTAACTTAACTTGAATTTTATTAAAAGTAACTCATTATTTATTAAGTTAATATCAATTAAAATAAGTTAAGTTAAAAATTAAGTTAATGAAAATTAAATTTAAAAAAGTTAAGTTGAAAGTTAAAATTAACTTAACTTTTAACTTTTTAACGCGTTTATGTGCAGGCTTGCTGGTTTTAGCTGCCACAGTTATTCAATGCAACGATATATTATTATGGTTGTCGTGTCGTTGTGGTATGGGGATGGAGTAGAAGCGAACGCACAACGCTGGCGTCTCCGAATTACCGGGATTCGACGTTGTGGTATTCAAAAAAATAATAAAGTATTATCGTTCCAGTGTTGATACCAATGAACTAAATTTACGGAATGCGTATTATGTATAATATTCTCATGTGTAAAAATGAGCCATTACGGCAGCCGCCATAATATGCATTCCGATTTGATTTTTAACATTAATATTATGATGATGATAACAATTTTCATGTATAACATAACATTTCACCGCGTTTTCCCTTGACTCGGAATGCATATGGTGACTTATACATGCATATGGAAATAATGCATGCGTTCCATGTACCTACCTATTTAGTTCAGTGGTTGGTACACTGTTTGAAAACACCTTGAACGATGTGAGCTCTGCGCGTCAGTAGCTCCTAGTCTGTTGTTTCACCGCCCTAAGGGACAGCCCTTTGGGTGTTACGTGTTGGATTCCGCCACACTGTCAGCGAGGGACAAGTACGGGTCGCGGGAAGTTCCTCCAGCCGCCGACTGGTTCCGTCCCCGTTCGGAAGATTTCACTTGACTCACGCACTCGCGCCGCGTTCTTGTCACACACACCAGCACGTAAACTCGCACACTGACGCACGCACACACAAGCAAACTCACGCACACGCAAACGCGTCCTTTGTATTATGTCGACAGGTTGGCAAGCTCCACGACCTGCCGCCGAAATACCACTGAGCCGGTAGACACTTGACACCGTTCGAATTCCTTCAATGCTCGTCCATCGACATCGCCGCTCGCAACTCGTTGTCTTTGACGTTCCCATCGTTCTACGGTTCCCGTCGTTCCTGAACTGGCCACCGACAGCACTGCACGACCCGTTTGGCGTAGTCCATTGAATAGTTATTAAAATAATATTATAACTTAATATTTATACAGTTGACCACCGCATCTGGTTTTTCTCCTTTTTTTTTTTTGCTTTTTCCATAGGCCATTACCACGGCATTATATTATTTTTGGCGAATAACGTAATCTATCTTCCTCCACCCTTCCCACTGCTCGATGAACACTTCAAAAATGGTTTCTGTAAACAGCGTTCCAGAAAACGAAGGTAACGATATCAAACCCGATGATTATAACAATATAACGGATC
>NC_042493.1:106602521-106605680 GCF_005508785.2 Acyrthosiphon pisum
GTAATTTGATTTTACTTTTTTTTTTATTATTATGTTTGAGTGTTTGACATACGAGTGTAGGCTATGCCGATCTCGGTTTAGTCTTCCTGATTACTGTTGATTATTATTATTTATTATTTATTAGATAATTTTGTTGTTATTATTATCGTTATTACCATGTGTTGGGGATTCCTACACGCCAGTGGCGTGCCCAGGGGTGGATGATAGGGGTTAACCTCCCCCCCCCATCAGTTCAAGAAAATTATATGATAGTATTTTAAATTACACAGCGTATTCACTTGTCATTCAAAATTTTATCAGATGATTCGACTGGTACCACTGATAATTTGCTAGGTATATCATATCTTAATAATATTATCTGGGGAGATATCCAAATTGCAGTGCTACCAGTCGATCCAGCGTAAAATTATCTACAAAACAAAAGTATAATATTCAATTTTTAATAACTGACTCGACCACCTTCTCACAAAAACCGTCCAATTATTATTATAATTATCATATCATTCATAATTATATTTATATTCGTAATTTGTGTCTTCGTAATTAGTGCAAGGTGTTTAATGTATTTAGTATTAATCCACCATTGAACCATTCCATTCAGAGAAACTAAGTTCATCAATTTTAAATGATGGAGAGGATTAAATAATTAACTTAGTTAAGGCATATATGGTCGATATTGAAACTACCGAACTTGGAGCCATAGGAGAGTTGAAATTATGGAGAAAATATTGTAGAAATCTCAAAAGTGAAAATGCAATTGACACTTATTTTCAGTGTGATGAAAATGTTTTCCCCACAGTTCATAAACTATTAAAATACCTTATCACCCTTCATGTACCTACAGCATCAGGAGAAAGATCATTTTCTTCTTTAAAGCGTTTAAAAACATACCTTAGAAACACAACATCAGAAAATAGATTGAATGGTTTTGCGCTTCTAAATATACACCAAGAAATTAAAGTTACACCTGATAATGTTTTAAACTTATTATCAGCTAATGCCAGAAAATTAAACTTTAGACTAGATTAATTTTTTTAATCAATAAATATGTATAACTGTGATATACAGTTAAAATTTACTTTTGTTCTTGTATAGTGCCATTAGTAGCTTATTATATTGGTATAATACTATATTATATTATAAGACTTCCTTTCTGAAAGCCTATTTTTATTTGTTTTGCTCAGTACCTAGTGTCTAGATTCTAGGGCCTACAATAGTGATAATCCGGACCTTCTTTGAACCCCCCCCCCCCATTTTTAAATCCTGGGCACGCCACTGCTACACGCCTAATATGTACTATAAATTAGTAGTGTCCATAGGCGTAAATAGTGTTTGAAATTTAGGGGTTATAAATCAGGTCTATACTTGATACTTTTATGATGATTTTAAATTATAGTAGTGAAATCATTAGTTTTTTGGGGGGGAGGCTAATTCCCTCAGCCCCCTCACCCCTATTTGCCTCTAATTTGTTTTTTTTTTGTTAACCTCAAACGTGTCTTACATTTGAAATATCAAGATGTTAGTGTTTACCTAGATCGGTTGGAGATATTTTCATTTTTATTCTTGGTGGTACCATGTAACATTATTTTTTAGAAATAAGTAATTCTTCAATCAAATAGTTAACGGTTTAGCTGGTTTAACTAATTTGATTTATGTACCTACCTATATTGTATTGGTGTATAAATCCATAAATGTATACCTATAAAAAATGTAATTTAAAAAACCAAATCCAAGTTTAAAAACATTAAAAACAATCACAACGATTCATATGTCCCTCGTTTATTACAATTTTTTAGCGTGTTGTTCTTCCTCTCTTTTTATATTATGCACTATTATTGTGAAAAAAAAAGTAATAATTGTTACATTATTTATTATTACGCATCACCAGTGACAGTGGCGCAAATAGGAAAAATGTTTAGGGGGGGCTCAATTACCAACACATTTTTTTTTTAAATTATAATTTTTGAATTTTGTCAAAATATGTGGCCATTGAATATAACCATTAAATATACAATTAAATGCAAAAAAAAAGTTTTTAGCTTACCCATTATTTTCTTTAAATTTCTCTTGAAAAATGTTCTTGAAATTATAATTATTCAAATTTTAACATTTAAAATACATAAATTACCTACTTTCTAAAAATAAATTTGTCTTATTATTATTAGTACCTATAATTTAAATTGCATTAAAATATTTTTATAATTAAATTACAGGGAAAAGTGTTGAAAGTGAACGTGAAGATTCTGATGTAAATGTAATGGCTCATATAAACATAGCCGGTAGAGCAGTAACAATGGCTAATGCACCAATAACAACGAATAACAAAAAACAAAATTGTAAAGATGTGGAAAGTATGAAAGGTAGGCAATCAGGAGTTAATTCATGTTTTAAAATTTTGTACGAAAACATTATATTTTATGTTCTTTTATGCAATATAGGTAAATTTTCATGGACATTAATCGCTGGATACTATGTACCCTATATCATACGAGTAATTAATGGTGAACTTATAAAGTTTGTATCTGTACGTATGGCTGAAACACAGCTACTCAGCAACTATTTACATAATTTACATGCAGATATTCAAAAATGCACATTAGCAAAATGTCTTAAAATCACAGATTCTGAAGCCAAGTTATTGAATGAAATTAACCGAAAACATACCGACTACTTATACGGGAAAGAAATGTTTTTCGCAATAGAAGATTATATTTTCCGTTTAGAAGAAGTTTATGAATTTTATAAGTTCATGGAAGTATGTTATAAAAAATTAATGTGCAATATTACTTCAGGTAACACAGAAAAATGCGGTTTTATACGTATTAACTCTGAATCTGTTGTACCATATTGTATTGAAGATAACCAAAAATATGTTCCGCTTTTCTACTTTGAAGGCAAAACAGAAATCGTAGAGCGTCGAGCTGTAAAATTTGAAAATTGGATTTTGGCCTATCTCAAGTTCTGTTTGTTAATTCAGGGTACCATAAATGAGTTGATTCCTAGTGACTCTTGCACAATGGTCAATCTTGATGTTATAAAGAAATATTTTCCACCAGAAACTAATTTCGAGGAATATTGGCCAGATAAGGAGGTTTATACAGAACTCTTAACTAATCAGAAATCAATAAGTGTAAATCCACCCGGTCACGGGATCAGAAA
>NC_042493.1:106605780-106609346 GCF_005508785.2 Acyrthosiphon pisum
ACTCCCTGAAGTAGCACCTTCTGAAAATACTACTGCTCACGCTTCAACGGAACCAGCACCAGTATCATCACTGATTATACCAGTGATGATGACCTCCTCTCAAAACAGACGGCCACCAAACCAAATGGTATGAATTATGTTGTATATTATTTAAATGTATATATTAAATTGCTTTTTATTTTTGGTTCTTTATATAAATTGTTGTTTGTGTTTTCACGATGTATTCAAATATATCATTTATTTTATGCTTATAATAATTATAAGCATATTTATTATTATATTAAATACTAAAAATAATAATTATTTTTAGTATTTACTATTAAATATTAATAAATAATGGATCTATAAATAAAAAGGTCTATCAATTAATAATTATAATATACTTTGTACCTAACAAAATAATATAAATATGGGAAAAATCGTTTTTTAGTTTTTTAGTTTTTACATTCAATTTTGCTTTTATTTGTTTCAATTAATTATACTTCACAGTAATGGTAGTTTCGTGCATGCTTTTAAATAAACAAATATTTTTTCTCTACAATCAGCCTGTATTCTAATAGATAAATAATATTTTTGTAGGTTAATTCATATAAACAATAAAGTATGTAGCTTTTCTTTTCTTTGATATTGTTATAAAACGAGTCCAGCTATTAATGTGTTGGATCATTTTATAATTTAATATATTTTGATGCTTCATTAAAATTAATTAAAATTAATGTAATAAAAGTATTGACTACAAGTTTAGCATGTGTGATACAATTAAGTGTTTGAATTCAATGGTTGGTTTTAATTTTACTTCTATAAATATTACATTGTAGGCTATGTAATACATATTAGTAAATCAACAGTTTTTACATTTAGTTTTTATTGGATTTTCAGAGTTCAACAATGTCTCAAGGCAGCGGTTTGGGTAATTTTGAACAACCACCGTTTTTATTCCGTGCAAGCAGTGCGACACCAGTAATTGGGTAAGTGTTATTAAAATAATATAAATAATAAAATTTGTAAATATCTAAAAACAGAAAAAAAATTATTTATGCTTATAGTAATACCGTCTCATACCCCAATGTTGTAACTATTAGTCAACGTATATCAACTATGTACAATCCAACGACAAATGGCAATGTAATGTCACATTTAAGTCAAATGAGACAATTTTACAATCAACATTCTAACAATAATCAAGCCCAACATCGACAGTTGCAGCTACAACAGATACGACAGCAACAACAAATAATTACCACTCCTCATACTCAGCAGGCATATAGTGGCCAATCTGTAGATGGTCGTTTAGCCTTCATACAACAGCGCAACGCATTGAGGAATGCTAGGTCTGTTACAGTTGCTCCGTCCATAGAAACCATTGACTTATTGTCCCCACCATCCAGCCCTGTTCCTCCAACTGTGCAGGAGAATCCACTTCGTCCTAATATCGCATGGGGATTGACGAGAATACCGGAACGGATGAGGGCACGTGACACATCTAATAATGATGCATACGAGGTTAATGATGTTTAATATTTTAAGATTGATTGAAGTTATTGGGGCCTAGAATAAAATAATATTATTTTTCATACCTATATAAAATATAAAATCTTGATACCTTTATGGTTTATACCTTCATTTTTAAAAACAAGTATATATTTATTCACAAAAATAGCATGCACATCAACAATTTTGTATAACATAGATAAGTTGATAATGTTCATTAATAAACATAAGATACTATGAGTTAATCTTTAAATTAATAATATTTTAATTTTATTGACATTGTTATACATAAATGTTTTGTATTTAAATGTAACTTTCCATATTAATAGATATTAGGTTCTCTAGGCTGGTAGTTTAGATTTGAAAATATGTGGTGCAGTATTTAAAATTGTTATATAATTATAAACTTAATATTTGTGGATTATTATATTTTAACTTCTTACATTTATTTCAACATTTATTACTCGTATTTGATAAATTGCAATATAGCAATAAGTAAAAGGCATGTATGTTATTAAATTAAAGTCGTAGTAGTATTAACACAAAAACTACTATTTATTAGTATTGGCCAACGATATCAATAATTCGACACGATATCGATATCGTGGGTATTTTCTTAATAATTTCGATATCGATATCTAAAAATAATTATCGAAAATATCGCGATATCGGTGTGATTCATCGGGGCTCGGAATTTTACGGATGATTAAACACTAAACTAAGTAAACAGTATAAAATAAAATAATATTTTATCTTATTTATTATATTTTATCTTTATATATTTGTATTATACCTGTAAAAGTAAATACTAAACGTAGTATATGATACGAGACGATATTATGTTCCAATGAAATAACTCACCACACCAAACAATTTAATCTAAATTCAGTTCCGGTTGTTAACTCGCAGTGAGGCGTCGTAATTATTTTCGTAATTATTACATTCGTTATTAATTTTATTATTTATACAAGTAAAATGAGTGAAAACTTTAAATTAGTACCGTTGTCTGGTGCTAGAAGTGATATATGGCAACATTTTGGTTTAAATTTAATGAAAAGGGGGTTATATTAAATAAAAATAAAATTTTTTGTAAAAAGTGCATATGTAATAAATTAAAACAATATGTATTCTTTTAATATGCTTTCAATACACTCATAATATAATATGTATTCTATACTTTTAATGTTTTAATATGCTTCGATATCGATATCGCAATACGTTATCGGGGGAAAAAATACGATATCGATATTGAAAATTATATCGTTGGCCAACACTACTATTTATATTTATTTTTATATAGAGAACCAAATAATTTTTTTTTAATTATTATAATATGTGTAATACGTCCACCAGTTTGTATATAAAAAATAATTAATATATATATATGTATATTATTTAAAACAGAGTCAAATGGCAACACTTCGACGGGAAATACAACACCAATCTGCAGGTGGTCACTTCGGAGCCACTTCCACTTCTATCCACACCGCCATCGGTGGTTGGTACTCGACCGCGGCCGTCAGGAACATTGGCCCAGTGCAAACACTGTACTCGCATCACTCTCCGTATCCAATACTACTGCAAAACACCTACCAGAGCCAAAGAAACTGGCCTCCACCCCCGCCATACATGTAAGGACTACTACCGCAACTATGCAGCATAGGTAATCTGCATGTCAATGGAAAGTGCACTGGTCGTCGTTCCTTCCGTGGTCTCTTATCGTGTTTTTCTCTCGTTATTCGCGTTTTCTTTGGTTATTGCCTTTAATTAAATATTCAGCGTATTATTATAATTTATTATTAACTGCATTCCTGTCAAATTAAGATTATGTTTTAACTAGATCGACGACAAGATTCTAATTCTGAATACCAATATGTATTATATTATGATATGGGTGTTCTGTCCCTATAAATAGTATGTGTACATAGTAGGTACATATTATATAATATGTACAAAAAAAAATAATATTTATCTACACGATAATACGATTCCGTGTCGTGTCTATAATATTATAATTTACTATTACAATAATATTATATTATATTTTAAATGTCATGAGTATTTTGGGATCTTTG
>NC_042493.1:106609396-106610011 GCF_005508785.2 Acyrthosiphon pisum
CATTTTTTTTTCCATATTAATCAATAAATATTTTTTAATAATAACATAGATTTAGATTTAAAACAATTGCGTGAGAGAAAAAAGATATCTAAATGTATACAAATTTTATTAGCTAAAATTAAAGCTCGAGGGAAAAAAGAATTGGTACCACTATTCGTTTTATAATGAGGAACTAAAAATAAATCTAAATTACGTGTAATTAGATATGGAATTCGAAAGCTGATTTCAGACAACACTTCGAGACACACAATATTGTAATTAATAAGATCATAGACAAACATAATATCAGTTAATTTCCGCCTAAGCGTGAAAGAGAAACAAGGCCAATATAATCTTGAGTAAGATGGAGAGAGAGAGTCCCTAGATAATAGAATATTTGACAAGTATGAAATCCTTTTTAAAAATTTATATTGTACATTGTCTACAATATTGTTTGTTTCGTAATGAAAAAAAAAAGTAGAAATATCCTGATGTCTTATTAAAGATCATGTATATGGTACCTATACAGTATACCTACCCAATATAGTATCAATATAATAAAAAAACATAACATAAAATATTATTACATATTATATCACAAAATTGGGTTTAAAACCAGTTCCGAAACACATTATT
>NC_042493.1:106610111-106611622 GCF_005508785.2 Acyrthosiphon pisum
TGATCTAATACGAATAGATGCTCAAAACCGTATGTGCCAAGTACCACGGTTTATAAATGGTTAAAATGTATAGATAATAAATTCAAATTATAGACGTCTGAACGAGAATACTCGAGCAATTTTAAGGCTAGAATTACAATAGCCAGTTGATTATAAACAAATCATGTTTTTCTTCAATAAATTACAAAAATAAATCTTGTGTTTACTGTCTAATGTTTATATAGTTGATGAAAATTTAATAGTTAATTCTAGTTTCTTCACTTTTTTTTCTTTTCCCATTATATTTTGATTATTTTGAAGTAAAAATTATTAAATATAAAAATGTTTTACTTAGTGGTGGATCCAGGGTGGCAGGGGCCTCGTCCCCCCCCCCCGACCAATTCAACAGACTCCTCTATTTACTTACAAAAATATTTTAAAGTGCGTAATGTAATGTATTATAATTAATTACACAATCTATTTATCTATTTTAGAAACCATTAGGAATGTTATTAGAATGAAAACACTTACAATAATTGCATATTATAATATATTATACTATTATTATTGTATTTATGGCTTAGTATTTTTTTAGGAGCCCCCCCTACCAAAAAAAAAAAAAATTAAACCTTGGCTCCACCACCATAAGTATGTACTTTGCTATTATGATCCTGGCTATAATACATATTAATATTTTGTTTTATTTTTGTAATACCTACCTAATAGACGGATTTGAAACATATACCTATAAACTAATGGACAGTACTTAGAGAGAGAGGTAAGGGTTACGATATGGAGTAAAAGAGAAAAGAGAACGTGGGGGAAATACAGTGTTAGTTTCATAGGTCTATGATTACCTCACTTTCTGTTCTTTCTCTCTTTTCTCTCTTCGTTCTTTGTTCTTAATTCTTTCTCTTATATGATACCCGTGCATTTATGACAGGGTGGAATGGAATACGCTGTCCATTAGTTTATTGGTCTATAGTTTGAAACCTTTTTGAACATTTTTACAAATTGCATAGGTACCTATAATTACAATAATTATTCATTACAGATTATTAAATTAAATTTAAAACTATAATTAATAAGGTAAATTTAATTCATTAAGGTAGATTTATAATACAAAATTAAGGCCCCTGCAAATGTGTCATTTTTAAGGAGTTGTGTTTAGGCAATTATTTCGTTTCTGCAATTACTGATCGTCTTGTCTTAGTGTGTGTAGTAAATGATCATTAGTGTGTGTATACTCCCCTACCATCACCCACGGACCGCATCAATTTACAATACATTGTTATTTCTTATCTGGTTTGTGGTCGCACGCACGAACATGCACAAGTCATATAATGTCTATATCGAAATATTCAAAACCAATTTATGGACGTGAAATAGCCGTTGCACTGACAAAAATTAAGGTACTTCTAGTGGTTCAATTTAAAAAATGTAAAGATGTTTGTATTGGTAAACAAGTTTACTTTGCATCGGCCGAATTACTTTTTCAATTTTAGCAGATTCTTGATGAAAATAAATATTTT
>NC_042493.1:106611672-106628998 GCF_005508785.2 Acyrthosiphon pisum
CCAAACAATTTAATCTAAATTCAGTTCCGGTTGTTAACTCGCGGTGAGGCGTCGTAATTATTTCGTAATTATTACATTCGTTATTAATTTTATTATTTATACAAGTAAAATGAGTGAAAACTTTAAATTAGTACCGTTGTCTGGTGCTAGAAGTGATATATGGCAACATTTTGGTTTAAATTTAATGAAAAGGGGGTTATATTAAATAAAAATAAAATTTTTTGTAAAAAGTGCATATGTAATAAATTAAAACAATATGTATTCTTTTAATATGCTTTCAATACACTCATAATATAATATGTATTCTATACTTTTAATGTTTTAATATGCTTCGATATCGATATCGCAATACGTTATCGGGGAAAAAAATACGATATCGATATTGAAAATTATATCGTTGGCCAACACTACTATTTATATTTATTTTTATATAGAGAACCAAATAATTTTTTTTTAATTATTATAATATGTGTAATACGTCCACCAGTTTGTATATAAAAAATAATTAATATATATATATGTATATTATTTAAAACAGAGTCAAATGGCAACACTTCGACGGGAAATACAACACCAATCTGCAGGTGGTCACTTCGGAACCACTTCCACTTCTATCCACACCGCCATCGGTGGTTGGTAATAGCATCTTTACATTTTTTAAATCGAACCACTAAAAGTACTTTAATTTTTGTCGGTCGCTAAGGTCGTTTTGATGAAAAAATAATAGGGTTTGCAGGGGCCTTAATAAAAGGAATAATTAAACATTGATAGAGGGAACCTCATGAGTTATTAACATTCAACTCCTATAGTAACCTCATTTTTCAAAATATAACTGCTAGAAAATATTGTGATATAATCTTTAGAAATTATTTAATGTTCTATAAAACAAGTAAAAAGTAGGTGCCTGTTGAGTAAGTAAATTTTTATAAGTGATTAAGTTACCGTTACTCTAATAAAATTGTAATGAAATTACTTTACCTTTAAAATTGAAAAGTATTTATGTTACTTTCTCGTTTGTTACAAAAATGTTTTTCTTTTTAACATGTCTCAACTGTAATTGTAAATTGTCATTCTACAAGTAGCGTGGCTAGAAATACACTATACTCAACAGGCATAATTTAAAAATTATATAGGTAGGTATACATTTACTGAATAAATATTATAAATAGGTAATTATTAATTTAGTACATACAAGCAGTTCTCTAACTGTGGTACCAGGAAAACTAAAGATTACTATTTTGACTAATGTTTGTAACAAATCTTATATTATTTTTGGTTTTGTTTAAATATAGTTCTCTAAAAAAATGGACACCTACTGTTAAAATGTACCTAAATTATTATTGTTAAGGGGGCTCCGAGCGTAACATGTTTTAAGGTGTAATATTAAGGTAATTCACATGACATGCACATTTTAACTATCTCTTTGCGTGAGAAATTAATAACCATTATTTGTGTTTCCAAGAATCGCTGTAAAGCCGTATCAGGCAATCACCGCCGGAGTCAACTCTCGCACTAGAACACACATTTCAATACATCGCAAAAAGTGGTAGTAATTTAAACAGACTTCCTGCAGTTTGAATTCAGGGGTGGATTGGGAAAACATTTTGGTGTGAGAAAATATTGTAATCAGACCAGTAAAAAAGCAAAGCTTTTGTTAACTTCTTGATGGATACACCTTTTTATATTAACTGATTTGTCTTTGATTTTTACACACAATGTCTTGAAATGTATTCATCTACTAGGTACATATACTAATTACTGGCTGATAAAATATATTATACATTGTTAATTAATAAAAAATATAGTAAAACAATATCCCTAATGTAAACAATTTTCTATATTGTGCTATAATGATTCATTTTTAACTATTATTTTGTAAATATGTAATTTAAATTTAACCGTCAAAACCCTAAAACAAATCTTTACTGATATTTTTTATTTAAAAGAGAGGCCGAGTTATGATATACTGATATTTAAAATGAGTACAAGTTTGATAAAAATAAATAGTATTTTATATAAATTACATTTTAAATACATAAGACAAAAAACTTTTTTGGTAATATTTTAAATACTATTTTTTTTTTAAGTATATTAAAGTATACTAAATACTACTCAAATACTTTTTAAAAGTATTTTTATACAACACTGACACTGTTAATGAGCAAACAAATTGTATTAACACTCACTGTAGTTGATTACAAGAATTTGAAGAAACGATTTCAGAAGAATCATACAGAATCATACAGACTAATAAGCAGAATCATAGTAAGCTTTGTTCTTTACACTTGGGTTTTGGGAAAAACGAAAGTGTACTTTCATAAGTATTATTAATTCATTACAGTATATACCTAATGAGTACCTATTCAATACCTTCCACAGTCTTAGGATTGGTCTAAAATATTTAATAGTTTCAATATAGGAAGTTCATTTCATTTAAGTCTTATTTTACAAATAGATAATATTTTTATAAGTGTGCTTAAAATATGTTATTGGTAGAGTATTATGGTAGTCATACATAATATATGACTAATTCAAATTTTTGTTCCAACAATTTTAAATTTGGGGCTGAATGACTGACGATATATTTATTATTTTTTTATTCACTATTCAAAATTAATTATTCATATCACATTCTGAACATCAACCACAATAACTAGGTAAATAATGTGATAATTACATAATATTATCATCACCGCAGTATCCAATCACATAAAAAAGCTATTTAATATTATTATTTATTAACAAATTATTAAAAACAATATTTGTATTGATTAATATATTTTGTAATGTCTACTATTAGGTCTATATTATATATATTCTGGGGTATATAGGTTACAGTATACACAGTACAGTGCATTCTGTGATATATTCTATATAATAACATCCAAAAATATAATAAGTACCTCCCTACCTACCCGGAGATGTTGCGTCCAATGATTAAATGAGCACAAGAAAGGGGTTTTTACTTTTTTTATTTTCTAGTTAGTTATCAAAAAATATGATTAAATACTTCAAAAAAAAAATTAAAAACAACTTATTGCGTGCGTAGGGGGCAGTCCACCGGGAAAACTCTCGAATTCCGGGTGGGCCAATTCGCCCCTGAGTTTGATTGTAATATTTCAAAAAAAATTTCGAATTTATGAGCTTCCACATTCTAGAATCTAAACCATGCTCGACGCTCGTACCTTTTTTGATTTAAATAAATCAGATATTCCAAAAATAAATACAATTGTAATGCAATGATTTCTTGGGATTTTTGAAAAAAAATCTTAATTTTAAGATCATATAAAATTAAAAATTGAAAATCAACTTCATAACTTCCTATTTGGAATACCTCAAATGAAAATCATTAGGTTTTTTGGAATTTATCTATACATTAAAGCCTTGAATTTCAAGTTTCTTCACCTTACTGGTTCATGACCATACACCATTTGAAAAATACTTATCAAAAATCTATTTCAAAACTACACAAATATGCATAAAAGATAAAAATAAAAATAAAAAAATCCAATGTAAAAACAATTCAAAATGTTAATTTATCAGATGATATTTATTTGACAATTTAATAAATAGTTAGAAATAACTCTGGTACCATAATATATAATTGTTAAAACAATATGAATCAAAATATACTTGCACCAGAAACTAGATAGTATTTAATTTAATAAATACAGCAATTCATAATTATCAAATTTAAAAAAAAAAAATCATTAGGTACTTAGGTAAAGGAATACAAATAACAATTTGTAAAATAAAAATTATATACAAATTAACTGTTTAGTGTTCAAGTCAAGTTATAAAAATAAATGTTTTAAATTAATTCACATCACATATACTTAAACATTAATATATTTGAATCATTGTCTTGATTCAATGCTTGATTTAAAATTCAACTTCTTTTGCAATTTTCTTTTTCTTTTGAGAGTCTAATATCTGTCTTTTTAGTCTGTCCAAAAATAAAATGAAATAATAAAATAGTAATATTAATAATAACTTTTTCACTGCCTTACCCGGAAGAAAAGAATCGATTAAATGAGCCAGGTGATTGAGGTTGATTTTTGATTGGAGTGCTGTATAACGGTTCATCAGAAGCAATGCTTTTAGTTTTTAAAGAACCAAGCCAAAAATCATAAGGCAGCATGAGCAGTTCTCTTATTACCTAAATTAAATAATATCTATTATAATCTATACTAATATTATAAAGCTGAAGAGTTTGTATGGTTGAACACACTAATCTCAGGAACTACTGGTTCGAATTGAAACAATTATTTTTAAGTTGGATTGACCATTTATTGGCTATAATTAAGACTAGATACAGGGATAGCAAATAAGTGGCAAGCGTGCAAAGGTTGGCACGCATGAGATTTTCAATGGCACTCGAAAAACTTGCATTTGTCCATATATATTTATACTAATAATATATATTTCACAACGACGTATAGTTATCTTATCTTTTAGATTCTGAGCGGAGCGAGGAAGCTATTGGTTTTACAATGGTGTTTATTTTTTTTTTTTTATATCCTGTATACAAAATTTATACCAGAAGGAGTGCTTCGATTTCAACATATTATAGTACCTTATCTTTTAGCGAATTGGATCAAGATGGTATTTTAGAGAGGTCTTTTTCGATTTTCTCAATAGTTATTAAATCCCACGGGAAAAACCACGGAAAAATTATGAAAAAACGCTAAAAATGGGATTTTAATTCCTAATGCTTTGTTTATCACCATATAAATGAATAAAAAAATATAATATTATAATATTAATTTAGCTTACATGACAAAATAAATAATAACAATATGAAATATCCAGAATGATTAACTGTATCTGTTCAGAATCGTATTTCTTATACAATGATATTATATCATTGAATTCAAGTCTAATACAATCCATTATACAATGACTCACTTGTAATCTACTGTACAGCAAAGCGACATCCACTTACCTGCTTTTTTTTTTTTTTATTTAATAGCCTTTAGTACAGAACTATGATGTTAACTGAGAATATGATACTATTTTATTGTGCAATAATGTATGCTGGCTAGCCGGGCTTATCATTAGACAGATTTGTAAATTGTTTGGACGAAATTGGCCAATTTTTACATGATAATAAGACTGAATTTAAAGAACTTTAAAATACAGAGTGGCTAACAAAATTTATGTTTTTCACAGTTGTAACATTACATTTAAACACTTTTGAATAAAAAGTTATAAGGACGCGGGAAACCAATAAAAGTCATGTTTGGATTAATAAAAGGCTTTGAAATTAAAATAGATATGTTTATTAACGATGTCAGATTTGGAAAATTTCTATACTTCCCAAAGTAAAAAAAATGTTAGGTGAAGTAGACATTTTTAACAAACCAATTGGGATTTCATCTATGGATTTTCAAATATTCTTGGTCTGATTAAAATACAGTTTTAACAAAGATTTCATGATTTTAAAAAAAATTGTCTCAATTTATTCGATTTGCAAGATTTGATAATTACTTTCTTAATTGGATGGAATTAGAAAATTTACAAATGCAGTTAATCGATTTGCAAACTTATCTAATTTGGACAAGTAAATTTGTGAATATTTGTATAGAAGAATTAGAACGTCATCGAATACATAACGAAGAAACAGATTGCGGTGTTGACAACATAATTTTAGAAGTATGGAATAATATTCCAGAAAATTTTTCGTCCGTTAAAAAATTGGCAATTTCATTGTTAACAATTTTCTCTTCAACTTATACTTGCGAAAGTCTCTTTTCAGTATTAAATCTTACACATTCAAAGGCTAGGAACAGATTAACGGAAGAAGATTCGGCAGCATGACGTATTGCCTTGCAATCAACATCATATCAACCAGATATAAAAAACCTTTCAACCAATATGAAGCAAAAGATTTCTAACAAACAATAATAATTTAATATTTTTTTTTCACATTATTTACAGTTTTACATAATTTTCTACATTATAATCATTAATTTTTAATTTATATTTTGTATTTGTATTTTTCTGCTTTAATAAAAATAATTATGGCACGGCAAAAAATGTTTTTTTTTTTAATAATATCATAAATTGGCACGTTGAAAAAATCCTATTTACCATCCCTGCTATTTAACATCACGCTACGACCATTAGGAGCCCGGAGAGTAGCTCAAACAGGGATTTTGAGATTTACAATGGAAATTTCTATTTATAAATGGTTACTATTAGATCAGGTATAAGTATGCATCATATCGAATTTTGCACAAGGTGGCATTCATTGCTAATGTCCACGATCTGACATATTCGGATTGTCTACCAGGGTCGCTGAGTTGTACTTACTGCAGCAAGTTACATCCAAAAAGAGTTGAACAATTACAGTTTTTTTAAAAGTTGTCATTTTGTACCGGCCGGAATCAGCTGTACATTATAATATTTGATTTACTTACAATTATTTGTTAGTATTTAAAATTAAAAACATTAGTGAAATACTTGGTTACTTACTTCAAAAACAATTTCAAATTGAGTATGCAATTCATCTAAGGAAGTACTCGTAACACCAACAATTGTAGGTCCAAAAACAATTGCTAGACATTTATAATCCATATTGCATTTTGATGAACTAGCAACCCTAAAAAAAGGTGAAATTTGATTATTTTTTGAAAAATAAGCATTTATAATTAATTATAAGAATATACTTTTGCAAATGAATAATGAGAAAGGAAAGTATGTTACGATTAGTATGTGGCAATTCAGATACAACTTGACGAAGTGACTTTGAAACATCATTTTTATTTTTTATTGCATCAGTAAACTTTGATAAATCACTTGGAGATATAAGATTATTTTTTTGCATACGAATTAAGTCTTTCAGATAACTGCATAATACATGGATGTCTATATCGTTTAAATTCGGTAAGCCTTTACAAAATTTGTCTCTTAAACTTTTTACTTCTTTATCAGAACCAGACACCCTGTATAATCCAATAGTATCTAATCCTCTTCTTTCGATTTCGCTAATGCAGTGAACAATGAAAGGTGGGACACCACACTGCCGGTAAAAATTATTTATTATAATAAAGAAAATAATATAAGAATACAAAATTACCGACATTTAAAGCATGGATTTTTAGTTCATCAATTGTACATATAGTAGGTATAAAATCTTTACATTCCAGATGAGTTACAATTTTACAATCTAGACATTTAACCATATAATTGCTAAACTTGATTCTGAAAACAATTTTTTAGTTGTAGTATTAAATAAAAATCAATTATTGATTACTGATTAATTATGAAAACAGTAGATTTTTTTAACAAACTTTTCATGACAGTGGCCACACATTTCTGGAATGACAATAATTTTTTGAACAAAATTATGTTTTTTTTCAGTTATATTATTTTCTGTTTCAGAATCACTGGTAGACAATAGCTCTACAGAATCTATAGATAAATAGACAATTATTTATGTTTATTATACACCGTTTAAAAATAAATTGAATGTTTACCACTCGATGATGATATTAATGCAACTTCTGAAGTTTGTTTTGGATACGTTTCTATAACAGATTTAGCATTTACACTACCCAAGTCCATGGTTAAAATAGTTGTAGCAATAATTTGTTTGTTAGTAGTATCCACGTTTTGAATCTAAAATAATAAAAAAATAAAAATTATTAATTTTTCAATAAAAGAAAAAAACATGATAATAAACGTGTAATAGTTGAAACTATAAAATATGTTGCCAACCAAATAAAAATTGATAATATGCAAATAAAATTAATTTTCAACTAGGTTTTTACTGTTAAGAGAAATATCCATTAAAAAATGCCTCAATATAGATAATTAGACATTTTTAATTACCGAACATTTTTTTGTGTTCAAGTTATTGAAAACATTTCTTGCAGAATGCTTTTTTATGAGTGTAGAATTTTGTTTGGGATTTTTCAATAATTGTTCATATGAACTATCTTCAGAATTACTATACCTAATATCTGATAACGAAGAACCTAAAAAATATAAACATGTTGTAATCAACTAAATTATCAAATCAACCATAATATGCTATGTTAAATTTATTAGTATTCTTAATAGGCATAGTCATAGACTTTATGTTAAGAGGACACTACACCCGTATTACTTGTCTCCGTCTTACTAACTCAAACATACCAAAGTGTACGTTCCAAATAATCTGGGTTTTTTAATACATTTTAATTTTAAAATGAGTTATAATCATTTAAAAAAAATTGTAAATTATGTAGGCCATTTTAAAATTTATTCTAAGTGTCTAAATTCGTTAATAGGTCAATCCACTCTAAAATTAAACATAACAGAGTTAAATGGATTATTCAGAACGTACAACGTGCTACAATATGTGTTTGTAAGACAGCAACAACAACACGTGTAGCATGCTATTAACAATTAATTTAATTTAATAATTTAAAAAATGTTCAATTACATATAAAATGATACAATAATACAAGTTTATTAATTAGTGAATAATTTTTAATTTAAAATACTACCATAAAGGTACCATAACAGTAACTTGTTTTTCAAAGTTAACTACTAAATATTTACTAGTTTACCAATGTTATTTAATGTCTCTTTTTCATCCAACTGTACACGATCAGAATGATTTATGAGTGAATTATGTGATTTTTCTACAATATCTTGTTTCTTACGAATACTGTATAATTGTTCTAATTGAGATTTCTAAAACAAAAAAAGTGATATCAAGATACATCAAATTTGTGTAACGGTAAAATTTATATTTATTTACAAAATCCACCACTCTACTTCCTTGTGCTGGCTACATAAAAAATAATATAGGCTGCCATAAAAAAAGCTTATGTATTATTTACCATGGTTTCTTTTTCAAATACAAGTTTTTCTTTTTCTGCTTGAACTTCATCTAATAAACGAGCAGAAGTTATAAGTTTATAATTCAATTTAGAACATGCATCCTGAACTTTTTCTAGGTTTCTCTTGATAATATCTTTATCAGCTTCGCTTTGATTGATTCTGTTTGTTAATTGATCGATGGCTTTTAATTGTAGCATGTACTCTATAAAAATAATTCATCTAATAATTTCAAATATTATAACGGTTGTAGGCAAGTACTGAAAATTAGCTTGTAGATCTATATTCATCTTGTAAATTTGCATATTTAGTATAAATTACAAAAATTAATAAAAATTAAAAATTAATATAAATAATGAATGTGTACAATATAAATCTTATTTAATTTTTAATGATTTAAGTAAAAATTTTTTTCAAAATTTTAAATATATTTGACAGGTAGGTATTTATACTTTTATTAATCAATTATTTTAAACTCAGGTTGGTTGCAAAGTTTATAAAAGTTGGAATTTAAAAAGAAATTCATAAAGTTTCAAGTAGAACCTTAAATATTATAAATAAGACAGATTTTGGATGACACTTTTAGGAGGTAATTTTATTTTTTAGTTTTTATAAATATTTTAGGTGTTCATTAGCTAAAGTATAGCTACAATTTGGTTTGCTAGAGTAGTTATTATGTATGAGTGCAGTGCTTTAGAATTACACAAATATTAAGATTGAAATCATCAAAATTCTATAAATATATGATTGGGTACCTACTTTCTGAATTAGATACAATAAAATATTCAAAAAAGATTTTAAGACAAGATCCACGATTCACAAGATGCAGAGTAAATTTAATTGTAGGTACACTGATACACTGATACAGTTTTGATATTTTCTGGAACATCCATAATTGTATTGCAGGAGCGGACCTATCCCCTATTAGCTATTTGAATTTTGAATCCCACCGTGTGTTGTATTCACAAATAAATTTTCCTAATTTCCTGAATAATGTTTTGTCGTTTTTAAATTTAATTATTCTTAATTCATATTGTTACATTATTGTAAGACCACATATTTTATATTTTAGTATATTTTATAATTTGAATAAAAATGCTGATAAAAACCAATGCTTTGCATCCAAACGTAAAATTTTTAGATAATTAATAATTTAACACTTACCTTTTGTTATTTATGTTATTCAATTATAATTTATGTATATTAATTATGCCTACCTATAATGTAAATTATAATTTTATTTACATGATAAATTACTATTGAGTTATATTATATATTGAGGTTCTTCAGAAATAAAAAGATAAAAACTTTAAAGTTTGTATAGGAAATTCCAAATATTTTTTACTCATTAGTGATTTTTTTTTTTTTAATGATGGATAACTAAATACTATAAATAGTAAATGGTCAATACTGTTTTATTGACCACTATAAAGAGTAAAAACAATTTTGATACCTATATAGCTTTGTATAGTGCTTGTACGCCACAGAAGGAAAATATAATTTTGTACCTACTGGTTGACGATTAATAATATAAAAGAAATATACCTATTGATAGCAGCATAGCGCATAAGGTGTACATCAAAGTTACACAATTATAAATTTGAATTTGTTTCTATTCACCCTATTTCATGGTACTTAATTATGATTAATTAATTATTATAAATAACTTCCATAAAAAGATATCAGTGTTTGGAAAGAACGTCGTTCATGAATGTACGTTCACGCATTCACGTTCATATAATATAGTGAACGTCACTCGTTTTTTCAAATAGAATGTGAACGTGAACAATGTTTATATTTTTAATGAACTTGATCGATTTTCAAAACGTTCAATTTATTTAACATTTAATAAATATATTTATAAGATATATTAATTACCTAATTACAGGTAATATAATAATATTGTCCATTATAATTACACTGTAATAGTGTATAAGATTAGACCTTAGACAATATGTCAATATAACTGCAGTTCCGGCACCACCGTCGATGTCACAAATAAAAAGACCTTAAACAATGGTTTATGGGCGATGGGCCGCTTGAAAAAAATTCCCGGGCCACTCTACATGAGCCAGTCCACCCCTGTTGTATTGTATTACTCTAATAATTAAAGTCAATAGTTTATAACTAGGTAGTTCTAAAAAAGTTATGGGACACCAGCATAAAAATATTCTTTCCTATGTAACTAAAATTGTACGGGATTGCATTTAAACATAAAACTATGTTATAAAAGGCTAATGTTACATAGTAAAATTACCAGGGCTGTCCTAAGGCCGAGGAGAACGGGGCCCATACCCTAAGTGTCCTAAATGTTTTTTTTAAATACAACAATTTACATATTATATTTTAAAAAAACTTTCAATTTTTATTTTACAATATTTATTATTAATTAAATGAAATCAAGTACAAATTACTTGTACAGTAGGTATACAGTATGGTAATTAAAGTATATTCACTTAAAGTCTTCTATATAATGTAATAAACAATTGAAGACCTGGGAGCAACAACAAGACATCTTTAATTATTACAATTGTTTGAGTTTTGTATAAGTAGTATCCAAGGTAGTATCCAGTGAAAAATTGTCAAAATCAAATTTGTATGATCTCAATACCAAAAAAATAAAATTTGATGATGTCTAATTATTTATATTACTTATATTATTCACAAATAGGTATATACATACTTATAATTAATTAAATATATTTAGTGTAACAACAAGTCATCTCAGTTTATAATATGATATCTCTGTATTTAACAACCCAATGTTTTTGGTTGTTGCACCGAACAACGCATTTTTTTTTCTTAATAATGTCCAATTATTATAACAACTAATTTTAACTAAAATATGGAGATGTCTAGTTGTAGCTCTAAGGTCTTGAAAATATATTATATTATTATTGTTATCAAATCTTAAAATTGTTAGGTGAGCTCAGAGGTACTGGTAGAGGTTAGTTACAAATAAAATAATTTATGTATGTTTCGGTACATTTTTTTATACGCTCCGCCAAAAGGCCTATACCACCGACCCCACAAATTACGGGGACGGCTCTGAAGATTGCGATTGCTTTCTGTTTGTTGTCGCGAAGCATCGAAAATGGGCTTCGCAATTTCTAACTAGGTGGGGTAATATTAGTACTCATACCTACAATACAACTCACCTCTCTCGGTCGCCGTGTCCAAATACCTGAGTGCGCTGTTCACGAACACATCGTACTGGAAAGCTAGCGATTTGCTGTGTTCCTCCATATTGTACGGTACTGTGTGTTATTATAATATCGTGCAGTCACGGCGCTGTGATCGTCGACCGAGAACGATCTATCGAAATCGAGCCAGGACGAGTCGGTAGGTACCTACCGCGCTAATACCGAATACTGTACCACTATGAATACGCCATACGGGACCGGCGGATGATAACAAACGTCGACACAGATCACGGATTTCTACGATACAGTGTTGTACAGAAGTCTGCGACATAGATGGCCCTTGTAGAACGTACCGAGGACCGTACCGTTAGGGTCAGTTGTACCGTCTACGGTTAAACTATGATTGAGCTTAATCAGCTGATAACAGATATATTTTAACCGGGCAAATTCGGCCTATTAAACTCCGGTTAACTTTAATCAGAGATGGTACAACTGGCGCAGATCAAGCGCAGGCAAGTAAAAAAAAAAAAAGAGGTCGCGACACGGCGGCGGTGTATTACGCGGCGGTCCCCGTCAAAAAAACTGGCGGCTGATTTTAGCGCTCCTTGAGGTGTTTTTTTTTTTTTAAAGCCATTATAAAAAAACCTTTATAACCTAACCTTTTATAGTAGCAGATAGCCCTAACAAAAATACGCCGCCGGGGGTGCTGAAATCAGCAGCCAGTTTTCGTGACGCGGATTTTTTTTTTTTTTATAGTGATGGCCTATGGGCGGTGTGCACTATCGAGTTATAACCATCGAACTATCCGATAGCTTTGGACCATCTAATTATTCGATTATTTTATACGCTCGATAGTCAAAACTAGTTCGTGTGCAACTACCGAAAGAAAACTATCGAGTGTATTGCTCGATAATTTTTCAAAAAAGTCGATGGTTAATAATATTCAATCGAAAGGTCACTCGGTTGTTTTTTAAACTATCGAATGACAATCGATTGTACAAACTATTCGATAGTGCCCATCACTATAATATTATAATATTACATGAGACGGCCAACTGGTACTTGACCTGTATAATGATTTTACGAAAAACGGTCCGAACTCTCTGTAGCCTAATGAACTGGTTAACTCAAAATTTACACGGGTTAGTCAGTATATTATGCTACGAAGATGAGAGGTACTTTAATAAATTCAAAATCGATCGGAGGATTTATACCAGTGGTGCCCAACCCGAGGCCCGCGAAGGTATTCTATGTGGCCCGTTACGAATTTTCTTAAATAAAAACTATTTTAAAAATTTATGAAAAAATTTTTAAATTATTTATTTTCATATATTATTTTTATTTAAATTTATGAATTCGTTTAAATAATTATTCCAAAAAATACAATTATAATAACAATAATAAAACTTTCACGACACGTAAGACAAACGGCTTTTCCATTAATTTCAATGAAAAAGTAATTTATAGACCATTTTTAATTAAAAATTCGGCAATCATCATTATATTGGCGTTTTTTTCTGTCTGACATTTTCATACGGAAACTTTACAATTAAATATCGATATCACCCGTGTACCTACTAAAATAACGTACTAATCAAACTGTGTACCTACAATGTGTACCTCAATTCATAATCTTTTCAATAGACAATAAAAGATAAGAAAACAAGTCCAATATATAAGATTATTTTTGTACTTTTATACTTTGTGGCCCGCTTGAAGATATTTGCTTACCAAAGTGGCCCGCCAAAGGAAAAAGGTTGGGCATCACTGATTTATACAGTCTGAGTAGTAGATATGCAAAAGTATATCACCATAGTTATTAATCGAAAGGCTATTTTTTTTAACAATTCAACAATATATTATATTAAAAAATGATAATATTATGTTGTACTAGTAGCTTTAGAGAAATTGAAATTGTGTACAAAGGATAATAGGTCTATTATAATATGTTTTAAAGAGAAGATAGCTATGGTAATAATTCAAATACTAGTCGGTATTGAAAAAAATGTATATAGCTGTCACAGTAAAAATAAAACTTTGGCCTTACATTAGTAGGAAATTATTTTGGAACTAATATTAATAAAACCTGCAAGAAATACTTCAGACTAAATAGTATACTATTATAATATATTCTATTTAACATGAGTGCTGTTTCTTCATATATAAAATAAGTATAAGAGTCCACGAATCAGTAAACAGAACACATTCTACCTATATAATATTAATTGCAAAAAAGTTTTTCTAACTATATAAATAACTATATAATAAATTAAGCTACTGGGATTAATTTTTGTAAATGTTTAAATAACAGTTATTTATTATTATTAATGGTAATATTCAAATCATAAATTATAAGATCTTTATACCTACATGATCGTTTTACAACATTATGTAAAGTTTAACATAAATGAGCTTTTGACTTAATATCATAGTAATATTATATTTATTAAGTACAATTTAATGTATGTATAAATAGGTAGTTACGAAATTATTTATTTTTTACTTTAAACAATCTAAAATGGGATCAGATATTCAATTTCATTTTTTTTTCTAATTTAATCAGTAATTTAGGAAAATATTTATATTACATTTTGTATAGATCAGGTTAGGTTATATAAACTATACGTATATTTTAGATACTGAGTGGAGCTATGAGAGTGTTAATTTTACAATGATGTGTGTGTTTTTTTTTAATTGTTGTAACTGTCATCATCACTATTTTGGGCTGTAACTGCTTCGATTTTCTTCAACAGTATGTCATTATCTTGTTAGATGGGAAAGTGAATCTAGTTGGTGTATTCGGGAGGTCTATTATATTTATATGTAAATTCTCAATAGTTTTTAAAAGCGCAGGGAAAAACTAAACGAAAATTAAGAAAAAACTGTAATTTTTAAGCAAAACCTTTGACAAAATCGATTTTGGTTTTTGGTGTAATTCAAAAACAAGTAAAAAAACATGAAATTTTCACTGAATATTAGTATTCTATATACGACTATACACGTTAGAATTTTCAAAATATTGACTTATTTTGAGGTGGTTACGGACACTTTCAGTTTTCAATTTTTTGAAATGCTTTTTTTCTATAAATGTCAAAAAATTTAAAAAATAAAAAATAAAAAATTTTGAAAATGTAATACAAGGCTCCTAATACCTATAGTGTTACAACGAAAGTTAAAAAATATTAAAAATAAAAGGTCACAATTTTTTTATGAGTATTTAAAGTTTAAATGTTGACAAAATTTATCATTTTGAAAATATCCAAATTATGTTTTAGTTAAAATTGTATGCCTATATAGGTAATGTTCAATTTTTAAAGCTACGAGTTGAAAATGTAAATCAATAAGGTTTCACGTAAGTAACTGATAAGTTTAACTACAAATTTAGTTGAAACTATTTTGATCAATTACTTACGTGAGCTAATTTACTTTTAAG
Organism: Acyrthosiphon pisum; assembly: GCF_005508785.2. NCBI lineage: Eukaryota > Metazoa > Arthropoda > Insecta > Hemiptera > Aphididae > Acyrthosiphon > Acyrthosiphon pisum. The sequence continues at coordinate 106,627,081 of NC_042493.1, forward strand.
TAACCGGCATGTTGCGTCTTTTACGTTTTTACTTTAGGTAACCTTATGAAGTCATAGGCGCAACTAGGGTTAAAATTCTGGGGCCTAACAAAACTATTTATTTAAAATAACCCATAGGGGGTTTATATCTAAATTAATAATGGATATTTTTTTGGAAAGCTAAAACTTATTCAGGGGGGCTAAGCCCCCTAGCCACCCCTTTAGTTGCGTCAATGCCTGGAGTATTTTTGTAATTTATTTTGTTAGCTCAAGACCAAGTATCTATTTTAAGTTACAAATTTCAAAGATATGATAACAACTTAGTAAAAATATTTAAAAAAATAAAATCATCTATAATAACATAAATATTGTATCAATAGACGTACAAAAACAAATTATTGTTCTAAAATTTAAAATGATACCTAATTGAAAATAATATATTATTTGAGTTAGATATATTTTTAACGAGGTTAAAAAGAATGATATCAAACGTTCAAACAAATAAATAGATGTTTTTATAAGTACCTACACCCGATCAGTTTTTGTCGGGAATAAAACAAATAAAAAACATCAGAAATATTAAAATACTATAGAACAAATGACACATGAAATTTTCTCTGAACGTTTGTATTAGCATTTTCTATACACCATAAAATCACGAAAATGTGCAAATTATTTTGAGTTAGAATTCATAACAAATTGTCGTACTATAATACCAAATAGTAAAATAAATTACTTTAATCAAAATAAAATCATTAAGTTACTTAGTAATATTATAGACTTAGAATCGCTTGGGTCTTCGATAGGAATCGTTTTTTGTATACAATGATTTTTAAGATTATTAGTGCTATTATTTCGTATATATTATTATATTATTGTAGTGGTCGTGCAGGAGTTTTTTACGATAAAACATGCGTCATAAAGTCGTATTATATATTTATATATGTTTTAAATAGCTTATGATAAAGCCATAAAGGTTTTAACAGTAGGTACAGGTTTTCAACCTACATTGACTTACCTAATAACTAGACACAGATTCAATACTTTAATATGCGATCTTACTACCACCATGTAAATTGATGAGGATTTTCTGGGATTCGATGTTTTTGGGGGAATCGATCCCTATAGGCTAGAGGTATGTGTTTTAATAAATTAGGCTTTTATAATTTTATGAAATTTATTTTTTTGAAATATTTCATGTATGTGAAAACAAAAATTGTCTGTTACATCTAAAAGTGTCATAAATTACAGCAAGAGAACATTTTTAAAAGTTAGTTTATTGTACCGAATACTAATAAACAGGGCTCGGAACTTTATGCATTTGGATCTTTCTCAGGAAGCTGCATATTTCAAATCTGATTCGATACAAATTCATTTCATGGACCATACAGTTGAAATACAAAAGTTGATGTTGCATATTTTTGCATATTTTACCAAATTTATATGATTATGCATATTTAAAGATTTTGAGTATATAAATGCATTTTATGGTAAAAATTTATAAGAAATCAACAACAAACAAGTTTTTGATAATTGAATATTGTAAATTAAATAATTTAAAAATAAATAACCGCCGCACACGGTTTCCTAGTCTATATTTACCATGCTATCAACCACGATTAAAGATAATTATACTGGTTACCCAACGGCCTATGCTTGGCACAGGCAGAAAACGGCTACGAAACCGCGATATATCATGGACTGCCTACTAGCACCATCTAGGTGATTAACTTAGGAACTATTTGTCATCACGAAATATTCAAAAGGAATAAAAAGATTGTAATTAGTAATAATTAGTAATTATTAAATAGGTAATATGGCTAATACCACAGAAAAAAATGTAAAACATATTAGAACAAAAGACAATAAATACAGTAAATAATATTAATGATTAATTATAAATATTTAATAGTTAAAAGTTATACTAAATAAAATAAAT
>NC_042493.1:106629048-106635278 GCF_005508785.2 Acyrthosiphon pisum
GCGCAGTGCATACGTTACCTTGGTATACTTATTGACCGCCGTCTCACCTGGAAACCTCACATAATTAGTAAAACCCGTACACTTAACGACCGCTTCCGACTCATTCGTCCACTTCTAACATCAAAGCACATGAAACTCTCCAATAAGCTCCTGCTTTACAAACTCCTACTCAGACCCATCTGGACCTATGGGATTCAACTATGGGGCGCTGCCAAAATTTCCAACATCAACCGCATTCAAAGATTCCAATCCAAAACTCTACGTACCATTCTAAAAGCACCATTCTATGTCTCTAACCACACTCTCCACTCTGACCTAAAAATACCATCCGTCTCCGAACTAGCCAAAACTCACTACAAACGTTTCAATAGCCGCCTAGCCCACCATAAGAATCCGCTAATCTCCAATCTTTCATCTGCTTCTATCCCAGGTAGTCCAGTCAAAAGACTTAAAAGACAGTGGTGTCGTGACCTGCTAGCCTAATTTAGTCCTTCTTATGTCGTAGTACCTCCGCTGGGAGGCCTCTACACTCAGTCTAATCTGTCGTTATTTATTTTTATTTAATTCATCAATTGTTCTTATTGTTCTATTTTAGTAACAGATTGAATAAAAATCTTTTAATAACAAAAAAAAAAAAAAAATGTTCTTTTGTATTGTGTAATATGTTTAATAATTGCGTTTGAGTTTTAACACCCAAGTATGTTCGTTTTGGTATATTCATTCTATAAGTTTATTTAAGTATATAAGGGTATATTATTTATATATTACATAATATTCTTTATTATTATTTTGTGGCTGTATCTTATTTTTAAAAACTAATAATTCAGATTCATACAAGTTAAGTATAGCTGTTAATGATCAAATTGTAACCTTTAAACACGCTGGTATTGATACTTTTTTTGTAATTTTGAAACATTTTTTTAGATTTTTTTATAGGTTAATTTTTACCGTTGCAGGCATCAAATGCGTTATTTATTAAGAGTAAAAAACTTGCTGTATCTTTTGCTGTATTTGATCTCAACCTCCCGTTTGCACGGCTTGTAACCACGATTAAAGATATACTGGTTACCCAACGGTCTATGCTTTGCACAGGCAGAAAACAGCTACGAAACCTCGATATGTTATGGACTGCCTACTAGCACCATCTAGGTGATTAACTTAGGAACTATTTGTCATCACGAAATATTCAAAAGGAATAAAAAGATTGTAATTAATAATAATTAGTAATTATTAAATAGGTAATATGGCTAATACCACAGAAAAAAAATGTAAAACATATTAGAACAAAAGACAATAAATACAGTAAATAATATTAATGATTAATTATAAATATTTAATAGTTAATAGTTATACTAAATAAAATAAATAAATTATTGATATCAAATTATTATTACTTAACAAAATTAAATATTAATGATATTGTGTCGTGCGTGTTACAACAGTTAAGACATTTTCAAATTATAATATAAATATTAAAAAATAAGGTATAATTATATATTTGAGTAAATAAATAATTGATTTTGTTTGTATGATCTTTTGGCATAATTCTGGTTTAGCAACCTATCGATTTTTCAAATTTTTTTTTTCCAACATGTGAATTTTAGGGTTCTTTTTAAGAATGTAAAAAAAAAAAGCCCAGAGAAACTTCGTTTTGACGTTATTGATAAGAAACTTCAATAACTATATTTTTTTCGTTACTTAGAAATTAGAACTGAATATTATTAATTTTTTTTTCATAATGTGTGGTTTTAGCGGTGATTTCGAAATTGTTTGAATTTTTTTGCGAAAACCATTATTTTGGAAGTTTAAGCCATCCAAAGTTTGCTATTTTACGTTTATACGCATGTGAGCAACAATACTTTAATGCTGCGCGGAGGAACTCGTGTTTGGTATTTTTTCGATTTTATTGACCAAGCGCAGCGCACTGAGCGAGTAGCAACGCTAGTAGATTATGTGCTTTTTAACAACTTTGTTGAATTCCGAGGTCTGCCCAAGGTGGTTTTACATACGATTATCAAATCGGGGGATATTTTCGATTTGATATTGTCCAAGTGATATCCAATGCTAAGTATATTTTTTTTAAAAAAAATACGCGTTAAATATACGAAAAAATGTAGTTTTTGAAGTTTTTTATGAATAACTTCAAAACGAAGTTTATCCGGGCTTTTTTTTTACATTCTTACAAAGCACCCTAAAACGAACATTTTGGAAAAAAAAATTTAAAAATAGAATCGTTTCGATTTTTTTTATATTTTTAAGTAAACATATATGGGGTGTGTGGGGGCATCGCCTCAACGCGTTATTTTTCATGTAATGTCAGATGGGGACTATTGATACTTTCTTAACATTTTTAAAAATTTTAAAAATTGTAAATTGTTCTTTTTTTTCGGGATTCCCAGTTTATTGTACATTCAATGATTTATTAATAAAGCAGTATTTATATAATTAATAAGTTATTTTTATTTTGGTACGCGCAAGTTGAATTTTTAGAAAGGTAAATTTGATATAGAATTATTTTAGGGGGGTGTGGGAGGCGTAGCCCCCCGCGGCTCTATGCAAATTAAATAAGTGGGTCGAGTGTGCTGCAACTAACATTTTCTTGTCTCACTGTCGAAAAACTTCGCGCCGCCACTGACAAGTCATTTTGTTGTTTATAGTCTATACTCTATAGACTTATAGTGTCTTAAAGTAGACAAGTACTAATGTGTATATCACGATTAATATTATCTTTAATCTTGGTTTTAAATTGTTAATGTATAAAAGTAAGTAGTAATTATAGTACTAAGGTATTTAGGTATAATATAATAATATAATATAATATATACCTACCTGGTATATAATATAAATACTTAGTTTTCATAATTAAGAAATTTAAGTGGTTAAAATAAGTTAAAGAGACCACTAGATAGTGCTACTAATCAGTACATTTTCAATCGCGCTTTTCGAGCCGTGTTATAAAGTCTCGATGTGTAACCAGTATAGTATATATTTGCCATGCTATCAACCATGCTCGCCCGCATGGTTTATAGTGTTTTTACTAAGAAATAAGAATTGGCCGTTACTCTTACCGTAATGACCGCTCAGGTTTTAATTTATATTGAAGTCGCTCGTTAGATAAAATTGGGCAATGATATTGGCATATTGTATATTCGTGGTGTGTGTTAGTATGTGTTTGATCGTGTGTCGAAAACATATTCGATAACGGTGGTCTGTTACTTTAATAAATTAGTGTGTTCGTAGTTCGTATTGTTCGCTTACCGTGCTCGATTACCACTTATGTGCCACGTAATATTCTGATTTTAATATTTGTCAGACAAAAATTAAAATGCCTAAAGAAAAAAAAAAATTTAAATAGTCGTTTAAATACTTTCGTGTCTGAGTTCGGTAAAAATGTTTTACCCTAGGAATTATTTTGCAAATATTGCGAAACGAAAGTCGATTCGGAAAGAAGATTCAGCGTAATATAGCACTTGAAAACAGAAAAACATTTGCGTTCTGTTAAACGTAAAGAAAATCAAGGAGAGACCAAGTGCCAACAATTATTAACCAATGATTTACCGTCTAAAAAATCGAAGTTCAACCTGGATTTATGCAAAGCTATGGTATCGGCTAATATACCACACAGATATTTTGTGAAAGAAAGTTTAACTTAATTTAAATTAATAATAATTATTGTAATAAATAATAGATAACAAATATATAATACCACAAATTACTGCAGTAATATCGAATAATATGTATAAAATGTTATGTACATTTTATGATATTAATATCATGATTGTATATATTTATTTTACATAGCAGTTAAATTGTTAGTGTAATGTAAAAATTGTTATCGTACTGCACTTCAAAAATCTATAGTTCTATTACTTAATAACCATATTGTTATCTGCTTTACCAAAATTTAAAAAAATTTAATTCTATATAAATAAGTATTTAGAATATTTATAGATACATATAACTATAATATATTCAAACAATAATTAATATAGGTACAATACATAATAGTATATAGGTACTCACAACTGTATAGTAAAGTGTAGTATAGTGTGCTGTGAATTTCCAATGGCACTGGCGATTTGGGCAGATTAAACAAAAAACAAACAGCGTCTCTTATAATTTGTAAACGAATACGATGGAGTATGGACGAAATGCTTCGTCACGCCAACGGCCAAAAGTCAAATCAATACAATACAGTTATAACTAATAATATGTTATAACACTTAACGGCTATGGCTGCTATATACTTAACGGCTTTAACGGCTCGTACTTCAGCATAGGCGATAGACCGTCGAACGAAGATTCTGTGAGGCGTGAGCGGGGGAGGTGGTTGTTTCTAGAATATTCTACGCCGACAGCGGTGTCGCCGGACTAGCTGTACTTTCACCCGGTGGGTAAACCGACGGACCCCGCGTAGCTTACCCCGCCTACGAGGAAGTAAACGTTGTCTGATTACGGGTAAACAAGGATCTGACACACTATTAAATCGTGATCTGACATCATGTTTCAGAATTCAGATCATAGGTAAACGTAAATTTAACCGAATCATCTGATCGAGTTTCGTAGTTTCGCTTCTATATTGTTCTATGAGTAATTACCAGATGTACAAAAAATAACAAAATTGTTCGTTCCTTTCTAGTTTCAATAATTTACATAGATAAGTATGTAAAAATCGAAATTAATATATATTTTTTTACTGTGTATAATTTATATTCCTAGTTAGTGATTGTTATAGAGCATCGACGTTAAGACAATAGTTATACGTTAGCCAAAAATTTAATTTTGAAAATAATCTCAAAATATATAATAATATATTGCGTAAACATATAAAATATGTACCTACTTGTATTTATATATTATAAATAAAAATTAAAGAAGTATGCATAATACGAAAAAAACATTGATATAAGAATTTTTATTTTATTTGGAACTAAAAAAGGAACTCGTTCATTTTCCAAAGGAACGACAAAGGAACGAATTGTTTTTTTTTTTTTTAAGGAACAAGGAACAGAACGAATTCCTTTTTTTAAAAAAAGAACGAGGGACGGAACGAATTCCTTTTTATAAGGAACTTGCCAAACACTGCAAATTCCTAAATACGCCACTGCCCACTGTGGGTAAACTAAACGAATATTTTTCGCCCTATATACATGTTTCTTCGACCAACCAATTATAAACGTACTGTTGACGTTAAATAAACTTAGATACACCATGTAGGTAAACGAATATGTATCAACGTATTTTAAACCTAATATATTCGTATATCCTTACACGTAAATCGATGTAAGTTCGACCAACCAATAATAACACGTAGTATTAACGTATATTATACGAATATTAATTACGTATATATATACACCAACATTATCCTTAGTATACACCTATATTATTCGTGCTATGTTTACTGGGATATTCAGTGGCGCGACTTGATGATAAGTGGCCTTTACCTTACCTGCAGCTAGTAAAAACTAAAAATGAAAAACAGTCATAGCCTTATTCAGTCCCATAGGCGCAAATAGGGGGGAGCTTTAGGGGCTAAGCCCTCCCAAAAACGTCCTACGTTTTGTTTTAAGCTTATTCAACATTATCAAAGTAAGGCTTTAGCCCCCCCCCCCCAAATCCCAAACTCTATTTGCGCCTATGTTCAGTCGTTTAAATTGTGTTTAGTATGAGTCTAGGGTTCTAAATTTCACTCTTATTGAAATATTTCAATGAAATTATGAAAAACATTTTTTCTTCTTTTAAACGTAATCGGTTACCTAGATGATTAAAAATAATATATAGATTACACAATACACACTTAGAAATAAAGAAAGATATAGCATTTTTTTTTTATTTATTATTCCCAATTATTTCATATTAATTGTATATTCTATAATATGTAGTTATGAAAAACATTCCTGGCGTTATTTTGTGAGTAAAACCATTTTTTACAAGAGTTTTAAAATATTGTTGCATTCAGACTGTCAGCGATCCAAAAGTTAACGGTTTGAAATAAAGTTGAAATCAATTCAACAGTGAATGAAATAATAGTGTATTTTCAGAAATTATAAAGTGTACAAAAGTCGTATATATGTGTGTGTATAATATAACTGAGTGATGTGAAGGGAGCTCTGGACTCTTTTATTTTTTAATACTTAGATCATATTTTGTACATTGTAAATAAAAGGCTCGATAAAAGATCACGTCTCACGACTATTAAGTGTGGATTTATGTCTATACATTGTGAA
>NC_042493.1:106635328-106653202 GCF_005508785.2 Acyrthosiphon pisum
AAATTTAAAGATGAATAACGCTCGAAATATTCCGAGTACCAACTACAAAACTACACTAGACGATCTAGTTTCTACGCTAGTTCTCGCGATTTTTAAAAGCTATACAATCAGAAATTTATATATCTTATTTCAGCTACCATAAACCAATAATTACATGTATAAAAGATATTGAAGAAATATAAATTAAGAGACCACGATCTTGTATGATTATTGTTACCTTATTATACAAATTCCCACTCAGACCATGACATTATATTCCCCAATCAAAGTCGTACTACAGCTAAGATGTTTACACATCATTCGTGAGTACAAAGGCACTCATTTTATTTATTTTTTGTTCATCATTTGATTCCAGTGCCTTTAATTCTTCAACATTTTTTACTGGTATTTTTAAATTAGATATAACAAAATAGCTTTTATCCTCATTATTAAATCCTTTGTTATTTACCATTCTGATTAAATCAACAAGATATTCTTGGTTTTTGGCAAGGTCTACTTTTAATGTTTCATTGTCTTTTTTTAATACATTTATCTGTCCTGCAACTAATAAAAGAGCTTAATAAAACAAATTGTATTTAAAATAAATATAATTTAAACTGTGATGTATACCATTTTTTAAGACATGACCAATATTCATCAACATTTGAGTAGTGTCTGGTACATGATCATCTATAAATAGTAAGTAGTAAAAATACAGTTGGTGAACATATTTAATTGATTAATGATGATAATATAGATTATTACCATTGATAGTTAATGGCTGACTATAATCTTCTACTAATGACTGACTATCTTCAACTAATTTTTCCACATTTGGTAAGACAGTGATTTGAGATGATGAATCTAATAAAAATTCCAACTCATTAGCAGATTCATCACAATTGAATAAATCAAATGAATCTAAAAACATAAAAATTAATAGTTAATTATAAGATTATATTATTTTACGGTAATTATTTTCAGAATACCTGTTGGTTGTGGAACTGTATCTACATTTTTAAATTTGGTGTTGAATATTGAGTAACTTTCATCACTATAATTTGAATCAATAGTTACTTTTTTGTTTTGTGTTTTCTTTTTACCTAAAAATGTAATACGCCAACCTTTAACTATAGGTAATATTTGTAACACAATAAAAAAAAATTTACTTAAATGGATATTCAGTTTTTCTTTTTTAGAGTCATTATTAAGATCTTCATCACTGCTATATGAGTTAAAACGTTTCCTCTTTATATGTTCTCTACGGTTTTCTGTCTCTTCTATTTCTGTTGAACTAGTGTAACAGAAATTTAATAATTTTTTCTTCGCCAATGCATGAGTTTCTTTCAATAGTAAAATAAAATAGTTTATCAAATTAAACATTAGAATAATTGTATAATATTACTAACCGAAAAATTTACGTGGCAGACAGTCGTGTTCTTCCCACGAATTTAAAGGTTTTTTTTGTGATAAAGCAAATTTAGATACGTTTTTGCCTCCAGGCCAACAACAAATAAAACCCTTTGATATATATGATCAACTTTAATCCAACTACAAGGTACCACTTCAATAGTTTGTTCATTTAAAAATTCAACTATGGCAAATTTACTTTGATTGATTTTAATTTCGATTACAATAAAATTTGCTTCTAAATAGGAATCTAAAAAATTTGAGAGAAAATAAACATAGGTACACTAAAAATATATGATTTTTGTACAAATAATTCATCATCAAAAAATAATGTATAAAACTATCATAAAAATAATAAAATTATTTTACCGGTTATATCTTGAACCTGTCCAATTTTTTTATCCCAATTAAAATCGACTTTAACATTTTGTTCAGCTTTTTTAGTTCCATGTTCAGTTGGCCAATACCATTCGTACATTTTTCCAACTACAGGGATTCCTGACTCCTTATTTATAATCCATGCCTTTGGTACGATTGTTTGGATGTTTTCATTGTTACCCGGGGAAACAATGATAAAGTACGAATTGGCATTCTTCATAATTAACTACTAAAAAAATTAATTCATTATAACCACACAATTATGTTAATATTATTTCTATTCTTAACTAAATATACCTGATTAACAATTCGTATGTAATAATGTACATACATTGAAAGTTGAATGTGGAATTATATTAGTAGTTGGAAAATAACAGGCTTTAAATTTAATACTATTCACATGATATAGGTAATTTTAAAGTAGACGATAATTTGCTACATTCATACATTCCAACAAACATAGACGAACATGGTAAATTATAAATTGGGACAACTTTCTCAAATATAGAACAAACTATAAATATGTCACCATTTCTATTTATGACGTTTTTAACTAGGCCCACTTTATTTGAGGCCATAATAATACAATCATCTCGTTTGTTAGACCTACGTTTTATATTTTCTATTCGTATAGTAAATGTTTTCATAAACAAAATTGAATACTGACTAACTGAATCACAAGAAATATCTTCAGGTAAAGGACCATTAAAATGATAACCATCTAAAATGGGATAATTAACTAATGATTTAAAAATAGAAGATTCACATGCACGTTCTTCAGTGATACGATTATAAAGTTGGGTTAAAGGAAATCGACCTGGCTGTACTATTTTTTTTATATGTTGAAGATAATTTTCATATGGGAAAGAAGAAAAGTTATCTAAAACCCCATATTTTTTGGCATCTTGTGACAAATGAATAAGAGAATGTACATTATAGGAGACATTTCCGCGGTTAACTAGAACTTGGTTTATATGCATATTTTGGCATTTTCTAATAACAAATAAATCATATAATATAGGTATTAATATGAGTACCTAATGGACATTTTAAATAAGTTCCTATTATTATAATAACTAAACCTATTATAAAACACTTTACATACCTATATAGTCTGAAATAGAGTGTTAATAATTTAGTATGTAGTTATATATACTTAATAGCATTAACAATTTTTTTATTGTGATAGCTATTATAATATACCTACCTAATACATATATTATTTCAAGCTATATAGGTACCTATATAATTATATCTAATGAATTAATAGGAAATGTATAGTATTCCCTTATCTTCTTCTTTAAATTTTGAATATTAATTATTTAATAGTGGGACATAGAGATTATAGAGGCAATATATTATATTGCATATGCTGTCATTGAGATATTTTGTGAAAGAAAGTTTAACTTAATTTAAATTAATAATAATTATTGTAATAAATAATAGATAACAAATATATAATACCACAAATTACTGCAGTAATATCGAATAATATGCATAAAATGTTATGTACATTTTATGATATTAATATCATGATTGTATATATTTATTTTACATAGCGGTTAAATTGTTAGTGTAATGTAAAAATTGTTATCGTACTGCACTTCAAAAATCTATAGTTCTATTACTTAATAACCATATTGTTATCTGCTTTACCAAAATTTAAAAAATTTTAATTCTATATAAATAAGTATTTAGAATATTTATAGATACATAACTATAATATATTCAAACAATAATTAATATAGGTACAATACATATATAGGTACTCACAACTGTATAGTAAAGTGTAGTATAGTCTGCTGTGAATTTCCAATGGCACTGGCAACTTGGGCAGATTAAACAAAAAACAAACAGCGTCTCTTATAATTTGTAAACGAATACGATGGAGTATGGACGAAATGCTTCGTCACGCCAACGGCCAAAAGTCAAATCAATACAATACAGTTATAACTAATAATATGTTATAAAACTTAACGGCTATGGCTGCTATATACTTAACGGCTTTAACGGCTTGTACTTCAGCATAGGCGATAGACCGTCGAACGAAGATTCTGTGAGGCGTGAGCGGGGGAGGTGGTTGCTTCTAGAATATTCTACGCCGACAGCGGTGTCGCCGGACTAGCTGTACTTTCACCCGGTGGGTAAACCGACGGACCCCGCGTAGCTTACCCGCCTACGAGGAAGTAAACGTTGTCTGATTACGGGTAAACAAGGATCTGACACACTATTAAATCGTGATCTGACATCATGTTTCAGAATTCAGATCATAGGTAAACGTAAATTTAACCGAATCATCTGATCGAGTTTCGTAGTTTCGCTTCTATATTGTTCTATGAGTAATTACCAGATGTACAAAAAATAACAAAATTGTTCGTTCCTTTCTAGTTCCAATAATTTACACAGATAAGTATGTAAAAATCGAAATTAAGGTATATTTTTTTACTGTGTATAATTTATATTCCTAGTTAGTGATTGTTATAGAGCATCGACGTTAAGACAATAGTTATACGTTAGCCAAAAATTTAATTTTGAAGATAATCTCAAAATATATAATAATATATTGCGTAAACATATAAAATATGTACCTACTTGTATTTATATATTATAAATAAAAATTAAAGAAGTATGCATAATACGAAAAAAAACATTGATATAAGAATTTTTATTTTATTTGGAACTAAAAAAGGAACTCGTTCATTTTCCAAAGGAACGACAAAGGAACGAATTCTTTTTTTTTTTAAGGAACAAGGAACAGAACGAATTCCTTTTTTTAAAAAAAGAACGAGGGACGGAACGAATTCCTTTTTATAAGGAACTCGCCAAACACTGCAAATTCCTAAATACGCCACTGCCCACTGTGGGTAAACTAAACGAATATTTTTCGCCCTATATACATGTTTCTTCGACACCAAATATAAACGTACTGTGACGTTAAATAAACTAGATACACCACGTAGGTAAACGAATATGTATCAACGTATTTTAAACCTAATATATTCCGTATATCCTTACACGTAAATCGATGTAAGTTCGACCAACCGATAATACACGTATGGTCGACGTTAATTAAACGTAGTCTTACCACGGAAAATATACGAATATGCATCAACGTATTTTAAACCTAATATAATCGTATATCCTTACACGTAAATCGATGTAAGTTCGACCAACCAATAATAACACGTAGTATTAACGTATATTATACGAATATTAATTACGTATATATATACACCAACATTATCCTTAGTATACACCTATATTATTCGTGCTATGTTTACTGGGATATTCAGTGGCGCGACTTGATGATAAGTGGCCTTTACCTTACCTGCAGCTAGTAAAAACTAAAAATGAAAAACAGTCATAGCCTTATTCAGTCCCATAGCCGCAAATAGGGGGGAGCTTTAGGGGCTAAGCCCTCCCAAAAACGTCCTACGTTTTGTTTTAAGCTTATTCAACATTATCAAAGTAAGGCTTTAGCCCCCCCCCCCCCAAATCCCAAACTCTATTTGCGCCTATGTTCAGTCGTTTAAATTGTGTTTAGTATGAGTCTAGGGTTCTAAATTTCACTCTTATTGAAATATTTCAATGAAATTATGAAAAACATTTTTTCTTCTTTTAAACGTAATCGGTTACCTAGATGATTAAAAATAATATATAGATTACACAATACACACTTAGAAATAAAGAAAGATATAGCATTTTTTTTTTTATTTATTATTCCCAATTATTTCATATTAATTGTATATTCTATAATATGTAGTTATGAAAAACATTCCTGGCGTTATTTTGTGAGTAAAACCATTTTTTACAAGAGTTTTAAAATATTGTTGCATTCAGACTGTCAGCGATCCAAAAGTTAACGGTTTGAAATAAAGTTGAAATCAATTTCAACAGTGAATGAAATAATAGTGTATTTTCAGAAATTATAAAGTGTACTAAAGTCGTATATATGTGTGCGTATAATATAACTGAGTGATGTGAAGGAGCTCTGGACTCTTTTATTTTTTAATACTTAGATCATATTTTGTACATTGTAAATAAAAGGCTCGATAAAAGATCACGTCTCACGACTATTAAGTGTGGTTTATGTCTATACATTGTGAAGATAATATTATAATATAATTCCCAGATAAATCTAATTACACAAACTTCAATATTAATTCTGAGGTTATTAGTTCAGATTTAAAAATATGCATGCATTCATCAAAATGTCAATCCAATCGTTGTTATAATTGCGTTATTCTCGAGAATACAAAACATTTGATATTAATATGAAACGTACAATTTATTTTAAATAGAGTCTAGAGTCTAGTTCAATCAATTACTTATTTATTTCTTGTATTCTGATCTGACGACAAATGACCTTGTTTTCTACAAGTATGCACCAATTACGTCAGTGGATCTCGAAAGATCATTTTACTGTTTACAAAAACCTTCTGAGCCACAACAGCCGATCATTTAAACTTGAAAACATAAAAAAGCATCTTATCATTCAGTGTAATTCAGGTAAATATAACAATGAATACCTAACATGATTTAATAATCGCTGTATTTGATAAATTCTATTTTTTTTTAATTTAGGACTCTGGGAATAGATCCAGTATAGAACAGCTTCATTATCAAAAGAAAAATACAAATAAAATAAAAAAAAATGTTTGTTTCTATAATTATTAATTATGCTTTTAAATACATCTTATATAAAATAATAAATGCATATTATACGGCATATTTTGGTTTTTTTTAGTGCATACGTATGCACGTATTTCATGGTTTTTTAGCGCATAAAGTTCCGAGCCCTGCTAATAAATAAAGCTCGGATATAAATGACCTTTCAAAAAATGCATTATTTATTAAAAAAAATTCAAATTATTATATAAAATTATGTATGTAGGGACGTTTATAATTATAAATATAAAAAAGGTGGGTAGGTACAGTAGGTTACAAGTGGGTATAATGGATTGTATTAAATTTGAATTCAATGATATAATATCTTTGTAAAGGAAACACGATTCTGAGCGGTGACGGTTTGTCAGTGTGAATATTTTATATTGTTAGGTATTACTTTGTATTAATACGGTAGCCGGTAAGTTGAATTAATATTATAAAAATAAAATTACAACAAAATAACTAAAAACGTTATTCTTGGTTATTTAATATGTAATTTCATCCGAATTTGAACATAAATAACAATCAAAAAGCTGTGTTTTAATATATTTTTGAGATTTTTTGGTTACAGAATAACCTACTTACGTGAACCTTGTTGTAAGTTGTCAATCCTTAGCTATATAATGTTAAATGTTAAGTAAGGATATTATTAAGGATCTTACTGTTTGATTAACTATTTTTTTAAATATTAAATATATTTGTCATTTAATATATTATATTCTGTTTTATTTGTTTACCTATTATTTTACCTGTAAAATTCATTTTCTTGTAAAAAAATATTGTAGAAGAGTAAAAAAAAAATAGAATACCTATTTGAAACGTTCACTGCAATGAAACTATGGCTGTTAAGTGAACATAACACATGTATGTTCAGTGGCGTAGTTACGGGTGGGGGGGGGGGGTTGTAAGGGGTTTCCACCCCCTCCCAAACAAAAATCTTTTTCATATTGGTATTTTGTTTTGGGAAAATTTGTTGCGATAAGACTTTCGGCAAACTGCCGACAGTACGAATAATACATTTTATAGCACGGCAAGTCGACAAAATTATCGTCGATAACAATTTTATCATAGCTAGGCCTCGATAACTATTACTGAAATAATAACCAATTATAAAATCGACAAAAACAGCGATAACGACGTCCAACACGCAACGACACCAGCACGCCGGTCGATACGATAATACGATATTACGATCTGTCGACCGTCATAATATTTCATTTGATTGAAAGTTTAGTATCGTTACACAGTGATCGTACAGTTAGTTACAGTATCAGGGGCGGACTGGCCCAGGGTGCTATACACCAAGTAGCACCCCGGGCCCCCGTTTGTATTTATGATCCGGGCCCCCGATTACCACAGTCGGTATACGGTATAATACTGGTATAATACGGTATTATACAAAATAAAAATAAAATAACATATTTCAACATCTCTACAAATAAACAACATGTTATTCTTAATTTTTTTTTTATATTTACTTATAAAACTAAGGGCTCTTTCCTAATTTAGGTAGGTTTGAAAAAAAATTACGGGCCCCTAATTAATTTTGCACCCCAGGCCAAAAATAGCCAGTCCGCCCCTGTACAGTATACAGTATGCAACTTACACTATACGCGTATCAACTATCATTTAAGATTTGACTATGGATAAATTTGTTGTAAAGGTAAGCACATTAAACAATACTGCATTATTTTTATACAATTACGCATAAAATACATTACGCCTAATATAATAAAGTCAAGCGTCGAGTGGATTTTATTTTATGAATTATTATAACAGTCTAATATAAAACTATTGCAACTATTTATAACTAATACCAATTTGTAAAAAAATAAAAATGACGTTTAGTTTAAACCCCCCCCCCCACCCCCTCGGAAAAAAATCGTATCTACGCCGCTGTGTATGTTTATTATATTATGAACTAAAAGTATGTTATAAGGTGGTTGAGATATAAAACTTAAAATAGATGTTACAAATTATCAATGATATGAATGTTTAAATATGATATCGCATTAATGTATTTATGGGTTATTTCTGAGATGTTATTTTTTAAATGCTTATGGAAGATGTTTATAATAATTAATAGTCCCATAAAACAACTGACAATTTTCAATTTTACCCTGTCTAAAGTACTATTGTCCAACTAGAATACTAGATTCACTGAAAACATAGAACTGGGGGGGGGGTCTTTACCAACATTTGCCCTAGCCTCCTCCTATTTGCGCCAATGCGTACATTAAAAAGCAGCCGCTAAATGTGTCCGCTACGTTAGCGCACACCTTAGAAGGACATTGTAATAACGGCCCTAAATGATGGCATGAGAATAAGAATATACATCTATTTTATAAATGCACCGCGATCGAAGCGAGTTGATAAACAATTTTCGGGGCCCTCTAATTCGTTTCCCGGTAACAAAAAATAGCCCTATCCGCCCGGGGACCACGGCGCTAGACGGTTCGCAGTCGTGCGATGAGCGGGTACTCGAGAGCCCTTGAACTGTCATGGACGTCTATGCCGAGAACGAACAGAACACGAAAACGTTTATGTATAAGGAACTTTACTAATATAAATATATAAATAGGTTATAGGTATAGTGGACTGCTCACTTTGTGAGTTGCCTTACGACACGGTTTACCTACCGTCCAATACTCTTGTACATAGTTTGTATAATAGAATAAAATATGGATGGATATAATTAAAATAAAATGAAAGTAATAATCAAATTAATAGATGAACAGCGAAAAAAAACTAAGAGTATCTACACTACACGCAGATACATCGGTACATGTATAATATGTCTTTTTTCTACTGAATATAGTTGACATGCGGATGTCGATGTCAATTTGGTATTAGATACGAGGAGACGAGGATTAAACTGTAGGTAACTTTTTTAATACGTGTAAAAAATAAAGTTTATAAATTATACTTAAAGGTAGATATACAAATAATCGTGTGTCAGAACTTGTAATATGATATTTGATAAAATTTGCGATTCGGTTTGTAAAAATTAAAAAAAAAAAATCAAAATATAAAATATAAAAAAATTCGAATTAAAATAAATAATTGTGTACCTATCCAATTTTATTTGTCGTATAATCGATCTGATCATTTGAATAGTAACGTTTATATATATTATATTATATAGAAATATATTATAATGTTAAATATAATTAAATTATAATAATATATTATATTTATGAGGAATCACAAGCTTACTAAAATTACAAATACCGATAATACGAGTATACCTACTGACATCAGAGCCTAAAATATAATTTTTTTTCTTACTACACACTATATTATATTTAACTTAAAATAAATAAATAATCAAATTATTGATAACATAAAGATGGTATACATTAAATTCTTATATCTATTACCCAATGATAATTTTTCATTTTTTGAAGAAAAAACTGTAATAAAAGTTACTATATTTATTACAGGCCATTACACACTTTTTAATTTTGTATTCCACACTTAACATTTCGTACTACACAAAGTGTGTCGTACTACACGCAATTTTAGTCCCTGACTGACATCGTTGAACAAACTATTAACCAATATTTAGTTATATTTTATATAATTTATAATGAGTTATTTTTATCGTCAACACATTTATTATACAGCGGGCTATACCTATGTTACTGATAGATCACACGCCACCGCGATTCCAATAACGTTTGTATAATCGCTTATTTCCGGGAACCGATGCCCACCGGTCGACGCACACGCATTACATCAAACGCTAATGATGTCATGGTAACATTCTCGGAGTCACACAAATTAACAGAATGACCCCAGCCATAAGACATGTCAATAAAATAGAACGATTACAATATTAACAATTTGTTAGTTACGAATATAATTAATGATAATTGATTATATGCAATGCGTCCTGCAATAGGGACGTAATTTTTATTCCATCATAATAATATTTTATGCCCCGCATCGGCCTGGTGCGCGGCGGATGGACGCGCGCCGTCAGCAACATCGAATCCGCCACCCGGCGCCGCCCGCCGGCTCGATGTGTGAACACTGCCCGCGCATCGCTGCGTCAACGTTTTACGTGCGTGGTGCGTAGTGTGTACTGCGCGTCAACGTGCGTAGTGCACCAGTGCTTACTGCTCAGTGCTCAGTGCTCACCACGATTCATGCCTACCCACCTCGGGCCATTCCCGCTTATCAGTCCTCGTGCTTGTCGTGCCCTCCGCCGCCGCCACCACAGTTCACGCCAATTCGGAATTCAGTGGCGGTGGCCGGTGGCCCGTCAGCGACACACGCGGGGGCGTCTCGATAGCAGCTATCCGTAGCCTCCGTAGCCTCCGTGCCTCGGCTGCCGTCGTTATCAATTTAATGTTGGCCGCTCCCGGTGCGCGCCGATAACACCGAAACACCGACCGTTTCGTGATTTCGTCTCCGTCGTTCGTGCCGTGCTATCCGTAGACGAAGGAAATATTATAATATAATATGGTGCGATCATCCACATCCGTCGACTTTGTCGTACCGGAAATCGTAAGCGACCCGAGTGTCCGATTGCATCTCTACTGCACATCCTAGTAGGTATAATATTTATTACGTTTTCAAAATAATAATAATATATTTGAGCCACAGACTTCTATAATACTACACTGTGCATTATAGAAATCCGTGGTCCAAGCCAACGAATAATATTGGTAAAATATACTTGCCTACCTACCACTCCACCACCGACCGGCTCACACACAACCCATTATTGTACGTATATTTTATTTTTCCATGTTAATCGTGTCGTCCGTGAATTAATCATGTAATATATTATACGAATGTAATAAAATATGTAGATTACCCTCGAGATTACCTAACAATTATGTAACACGGACGCCGACGCCAGTTCGCGCACCGGTGTCAACAAACCGCAAAATTATTATTTTCGTGTGCCGGTCGCGGTTTTCATATTATAATATTGTCAAGGGCGCGAATCGCCGCAAAAGTATTATTAGTCTGAGGCGTGAATGTCCATACCTACATTGTATTATGTGCAAGGCGCAAATCGCCACATGCGTTATTAATGAAAACCGAATTATTATTTCGTGTGCCGGCCGTGCTTCATCGTTATTATACATATTGTCGTGTTGCTGTGCATTATTATTTTATATCTATTGTCATCTAAACTGTAATACAGCAATTTAATTACTATTAGGTATATTTTAGTTGCTATCTTTTATATTACCTTTCTTTCATTATTGTTAAGCACACACACACACACACACACACACACACACGTACTAGCATTCGATAGTCTTGCTATGTGAACCCGTCCACTTCTATCAAATTGCTAACGCCTATATACGCATGCAACACAGGTCGGTCGGTGTGTACAGTGCGTGCAAAGTATTCTGGTGACCGGGCATCACGGCCAATTATTGTCCGTACCCGGGCCGTACAATATTGTATACAATAATTGCGAGAGATCGTGACCTGAAGACGTACGCAATTCGTACTTTCGTCACATATTATGTCTATATTAAACTCTGTATAATATGGACATCTGTGACTATCTGGTCGTCTTGGATCTATCATTTATACTACAGTACATTAATTGGTACCTGGCTAATCTAATATTATGAAGGTCTAGTTGTGTAACAGTAGCTACCTACCCACACAAATAGGGGGCTTAGAAATATTATGTTAGCTCTTAAAATGCAATTTCAGCTCACAGATTTTCTCAACGAATCCTATGGAACGGCACCGAGGGAGTATTTTTAGTCCCCATGAAAGGTGTCTACAAATCAATCTTTTCCTAGGTACCTACTATTTTTTTGAAAATTAAAACACAAATTTCAAAAATAATTGTTATTAAGAGTGCCTTGTTAATAATTTACGGGGGGCTAAATTTGCATTTTACGGTCTTATGTAATATTTCCTATCAACTATTCTTGTAGAATAAGTAAATAATAAAAAAAAAAATCACATAGATATATCAATATACCTAAATACCTACATACTTGCTTAAAATTTTTTTAGGCCTATAAATCATTTGTTCTTGTTTTGTTCTTTAGTTGGTTAAACATACTGTCAGTAAAAAAGACGATCGTACAACATTATAAAAATTATATAAACCACATATTGGAAAGCAGAACGTAGTTTTAAATGATTAGATTTGAGGAATCTGAGTGAGTACAAGAATAAAAATAAGCACTAAAATATAAATATATTGTTAATTAATATGTTTACAGGTCTTTAAAATCAAACGTGTACCTACCCAATAACAATACCTCGCCCCTATTGCCATTGTTCCGTTATCAATAACTTTGGCCGCTTCGGTATGCTCCAATAACACCAATCGTTTTGTTTTCATAGTTCAAAGTTTGTGCCATGTGATCCACATCTATCGACTTTGTCTTACTGGCTCTTACCACATCAGAAATCGTAAGTAACCCGAGTGCCGACTGTAGCTCTATTCCACATAATATAATATTTTGAGTTTCCAGAATAATAATATATTATGCATGAAGACAGAAGATTAGAGATAAGGAGACTAAACTCCTATAGCCTCCCGTTTATAAAGTGACCCGACAAAAAGTACACAGTTATTCTGTCACCAGGACCGCGTCGTTCGATAGGAGGGCTTCATTTCAATTATAGCATGTAGTACAATAGGGATTATGTACGTTTTTCAAATTATACTTGATTTATTATTCCTTACAATTACTTTATGATCTGAATCAGATCCAAAACATGTATACAGGAGTAGAAGGATTTCGATTAAAATTGGTTTCAATAATAAAACAAAATATATATATAATGATAATTAGCTATTAAGCACATGGATGATTTATATATGACTATTTATTATTCATCAAAATATTAAATTTATTAATGGACAATGTATACAATGACAAGGGTTTTAAATAATTCGCGGGCTTGGATCCAAAAGGTTCTACGTAAATATTTTATAAAATTCACTTTTTTCGTTATATAGGCTATGCATTTTACTGCGCTTTTTTCTAGCTAGTAATGAATTCAATATGTTAAGAATCAAAGAAGTTATTCAGTGCAAAAAAGTTCTATCTATCTTCAAAATAACACTCTTGCGAAACATAGATAGAACTGTTCTTAATTTATTTAATATTAGAACAAAAGGGTTCTATTTAAGTTAAAAACTATTTGGGATATTCCATTGTTGACGTTTGCCCGCATTTTGTTATCATATTAAGTTTATATATTAAATAATTATAATATTGTAAATAATGTTTATAATAATAATAATATCATTTTTATAATATTACGACACATTAATTTGACTGTGTTCTTAAATAAAATAAATAAAATAAGTTTGGGATCAGTATACATTATTTTGTATGGTACCTATATTGAAGAAGTTCTATGTGGTACAATACTTTTATTTATATTGCTTGCAAAAAGGTTCTATCTCATATTTGATTATTAATTTTTGGGCTAAAAGGTCCTCCCTCTAGAACTTTTTGGTTCCAAGTTTGGTTTTATCAATATTATTTGATAACCAAATTCCTTTTAAATTAACTAATGAGATAATATAAATTCTAATTTAATTTAAAATGTTTGATAATTTATATGTCCAAATCAAATAATTATAAGCTGAAAAATATTTAAATACATTGGCTTTTCTGAACAATTTCAAATTTACACAGAACCTTTTAGAACCCGCGAAATGTTATTAACGTTAATAACGTTTCATACCTATATTTATGTTTCTATAAGGTCTATTACATGCAAAGGTTATGTTGAAAAACGTCTAAGGCAACGTGAACCCATGAGTAGTTTTGACTGCTGCATAGCACGGAAAAAATGCCTAATAAAATAAGAAAAACAGTTTCAAATCCTCATAATAAAATTATAAAAAGTACTCAGAAATCAGCTGAACAGTTAAGTGTCTAGACTTAGAAATATGGTTAGTTAACAATACTTTAAATAGTCTTATATGGGCTTTTAAACACAAATTAAAAGGTGTATATTATAATGTATAAATTACTCAATGTGATGTATAGTATTTGTAATTGTTAACTCTAACGTTATTATCAAAATAACTTTTCATTATACAACATTAAGTACATTACTGTACTCTGTTCAAAATGAGATCATTACTGCGCGGCGACCAGTTTTCGTCGGGCGGCGGTCAGACATATGGTCAGAAGCCGTCCCCACTATAGCGACGCGTTGGGCACTGCCACGGAACAAAGCCACGCCCATGCGCACAACTAGGCCGCCGAGTAATAATCTCATTTTGAATAGAGTGTATATTATACCTACTTAAATAATTATAAATTTGATTTTAACAATCCATTTTTGTTGGTAAAATTGAATTTTAATCATTCTATATAATATTAAAATAAATATAATATTTTATTTTTAATCAAATATACTAATTCTATGTAACAATAGGTTAGTGAGTTAAGGAGAAAAATTAAGATAAAAGAGTTGTGTGCTTCCACAAATGAGGACATACTAATGAAGACAATCCAAGAACTGCCAAAAACTCAGTAGGAAGCAGTGAAAACATGCTTTGACGCTTCAAAAGTAGAAAGTTCTAATGACCGTTATACAGTTAATTGGATATAAGAATAAAAAGCAGAAAAATGTATGAACATTTACGAATACATAATATCCTGACACTTCCCTCTATAGAAACTATAAGAAATTACTTAAACCACACTAAAGGTGTTTATGGTTTTCAGCCAAGTACATTTAAATGTTTAAAGGAGAAATAAAATATTATAAATTTAGATGAAAGAAGAGGTAACATTTTTTTTATTGTTAATTTGTTGAAAAATTGCAATTCATTTTTTATTTAATTTATAAAAAGGTAACTTGGATGAAATTGTTTCATTTATCATTAGACTCGTCATCAAAGAAAATTTGAATTTTAAACTTTTTTTATAGCTAACACCTTTGAAATTTAATTACTCAGGTATATACTCAGGTATACTTTAACATGTCCTGGATTTGAATATTAAATCATAATTTATATTTCATTAAAATTCCAAAATATTGAAAAGAATGTACATTTATAGTAAATTATGTATATTGTATAATATGGGGTAAAACGTAGCCCTCCTATCGGACGACGCGCTCCTGGTGGCAGAATAGCTTTGCGACTTTTGTCAGGCCATATTTTGTATACAAAGGTTGGTCTTCTTATCTCTAATCTTAATGATATTATATATAAAATATTTGTGAGAACACGCCTAGACCTGCACTGTTGTAGATCCTCTATGGTGCAATAAATCCCCATTGTCTATTGGATCCCCGTGTCAAATAGATCACAATTTGTCAAATAGATTCCTCAAGAGCGTAGATTTTTATGCAATTACGTATTTTTTATGAATTCTAATAGTTTGAAGCTAATGACAATTTTTTTTTTTGTTTATTGCATATTTTTGTATATTTTTACAAAATTCAAAATGTATTACATTTTGAAGAAAAAATTTAAAAATGTATATGAAATAATATATTGTTAAGCATTCAATTAAACAGTACATTTTATAGGTACTAACTAATTATTCATTTTGATAATATTAAATTATAAATTACACAATTTTTTGCTTATTAAGAAGATATTTATAATTATAATTGTAAGTTATTTCATTTTTTTAAAACTATTATCTATACCTTTTGACAGTTCCAGTTTTAAATTATGGCACTGGATTACATTAATTCGATTTTTTTTTGCTGGGAAATTTTTGAAATAGCATGATTTAAAGATAACAATTTTGAAGTTGAAATATTTTTCAATTAAAAGTTACATGGATAACAGGTGAGTAATATTTTTTTTTTTTATTTCCTAATTATTATATTAGTGTTTATTTAGTTATTAAAAGTAATTAATTCTTTATTAGGTGTTTATGCAAATATGTTATTTGTGAGTGACCCTGTTTGTAAAACATATAATGTTCTAGAAGTAAGTCATCAAGACTTAAGATGCACATTGGAATCAATTATAAACCGGAGCCATGGGTTATCTAAGTAATATATTATTTTCACTAGCTTTAAAATTATTAAAATAAGTAATGTAAATGTTACTTCTAAGTAATTTATACTCTGAATAATCATTGCAAACTGTTTTTTAAATTCCAAAGTCTTCTTTAATCATTCCCCAAAACCTGCAAAATTATGTTCAAAATAAAATGTTGTGCAATGGC
Source organism: Acyrthosiphon pisum (assembly GCF_005508785.2). NCBI lineage: Eukaryota > Metazoa > Arthropoda > Insecta > Hemiptera > Aphididae > Acyrthosiphon > Acyrthosiphon pisum. The sequence goes on from NC_042493.1 coordinate 106,651,921, forward strand.
GCGTCGTAGAGTGTAAATTTGTTATATTACATTTAGTTTACAATAACATCTATTATAATTTGTAGGATAATTTGCAATGTCGTGCAAACAACAAGGTGTTGTGCAATTCCGAGCGGAGTTTGGTGGCCAATGAAAAGATTGCCAATGCCATGTTGAACTGGGAAAGATACAGGAGCGGCTAACAGGTCCAAGCTCCTCAGAAAGCACAGTTACATATTTCCTATTCAAGAAACACCTGTTTTTTAATCAGAACAACGTGGATGGACTTGTGGGAAAAGAAGTGTTGTACCATTAGGTGCTGCATGACCTCAATTCAATTTAAAATTGAACATTTTTTATGAAAATGTACAGATAATTATTGATTTTGAGCAAGGCTTGAGAAATGTCATTAATAGGGTTGTAATGGGTATGTATTAGAATGTATAACTGAAGGTATTATAAACCGCTTTTACTTATGCGGTTACTATACGTATACTATGCGGTTCTCCTTGTAAAAGCATTTAGCATAACAACCTATGAACACTGGTGGTGGTATTATTATATTGAAGTTATTATTGAGGTTATTATTGAGGTTATTATATTGAAGATTATTATTGATGTTATTGAAGTTATTGAATTTATAAAGGGTTATTGAATTATTATTGAAGTTTTATTAAAGGGCGTATTATTGAATTATTATTGAGATTTATTAAAAGGTATTATTGTGTACTTGTTTGGGCAGCAGGTCCGAAGTAAGGAGATTACGGTTTCCCGCTCCACCGATATTTGTAAAAATGTGAACCGGAAGAAAAGGAGACAAAAAAGAGAATTTGATGACACGATGTAAATGGTATTAATTTTATTCTCCTACCGTCTTACAACTATAACAATTAAGTGGCTAGGGGTGGGAGCTTATGACTAAAATAAATCACTACAACACAGAAATATTGTAAAATAGAAAAATAATTATATGGGTAACGTTACGTGACCCTGGAATGCAACGACGTGGAGTGTTGTGACCCGTGAAAATGGTTGACGAGCTCCCGGCGTGAATGACAGCAGCACCGGTGGACAACTCGTGTACGTTGATGCACCCACGAATACAAACGCTCGGTATATGACTCGTCGATAATCTCGCGAGGCAACGGCGGTCCTACCGTGACAACAACAGTATCGTGCGTGCAGACGACGCAGCGTGTATACACCGTGTGCACGGTGGTAAGCGGACGAACACTGCCGCAACAACGAGACGCAACGCGACGTATAAAATATGATATTATGTAGGTACTGTTACGAATGAGCA
>NC_042493.1:106653252-106658414 GCF_005508785.2 Acyrthosiphon pisum
GTCCCAGTTGTTGACTGGGTGTTGCTTTCACTACATATGTGTAAGTACTAAAAACATAATAATATAATTGTATAATTTATATTAATATTGTTATTTCTTATTAGATTAGTGTATCATGTATGTAATTTTTATTTATATTTAATTTTAATGTTGAGTGCATAACAAGATATCTGAGAAGCAATGGGCTTGCACAAATGAAAATGCAAGGTGTATTGTAAGAATGGTGATTCATAGTAAATTTAGCCTCTATTTTAGCTAAAACCAACTAAGCAGTTTCTGCTTGTTGACCAGAAGTATTGTACCTTTTCATGTTATCTTATTCTCTTCTGACTTTCTCTCTTAGTCAGTAGTCTAATATTTTATATTTCATACCATAAAATTTGCTAACTAAGACTCCTATTTTGAACTTGAATGTTTAAATTCTGTTTAAATATTATATTATATAATGTACTATTTATTTACTTTTGAGATTCAACTCATTTTATATACTACTAAAATAAAAACAAAAAATATTATATAAAAATGTTGATAAAATTCAAATTTTGTTTAGATTATGACATTGCCACACTTGATAGCAAATGCAATTGAACACCACTAAAATTTTCTATTCAGTTAGGCTTCAGATTTATTCAAGATTTAGGTTTGTTGCTTCTATTCTAAAGAAAAATAATAACAAGATGTATTAGTTAGACCATAAGTCTCATAAACAATTTATATATTTATAGCAAGAGACTATGAGTTGGAAGCAGAAGTGGAAGGGTTGTTGAGTTACTTGTACCGTACCAACATTTTCATAGAATCTTACCATGCTACATTAGTTGGACCCATGGGTCAACATCCACCACTCTATCAGTTTTATGGTGAGTTTGTATCTACAATTATCTAATAATCATTCAATATTATATTGTTTTTAATATTTTATTTTACACATGTAATTCAATCTATAATATGTTATTAAAAGTATTGTATATTTCAGTACATTTAAGAGGCATAGAGGAACAGTCAAGAGCTGGTTTAATAGAGCAGTGAATGGACAACCAGTAAGGCGTGTAGAGTATAGGGTCAACACTCGACCGAAAAATGACATCATCATTAACACTGCTTGGGAGAAATGTGAGAATTGAATTTACAATATGGAAGATTTTATTAGAAACGTTTCTCATACTACCGAGCAGTTGTTAAGAAATGAAATTGGAGAGTCTAATTTCATAGAACGTTGTAAGTTAACTGTATAAGAAAAAATAACAATAAAAATTAAAAATAAATACTATAAAATATATAATTATTTTAGCTGTTGTAATACCTGATGCACCAATTCGACCATTGGCACCACCTCCTGTATTACCAGCCCGACCGCTACCTCAAATCCAAGCAAAGGCTCAAATATGACATGCTCCAATAGAAGATTGTGACCTCTTATAAGTACAGGATGTAGGGCAGCGATTAAATGGAAGGACACATTGGGAAGAATTTTTTCAGGCAATTGAAGATGAAAGTAATAATACTTATACAAATTCAATATTTTGTTTTAAATAAAATTATTTATTATGAATTGTTTTTAATACTGAATAGTTATTCATAATATGTTTTTATTTTTAGTTCAAGAAGCACAAGAGGACTGAATAATTTGTTTTGATCGACCTAGCAAAGTCACATTAATTCCTTGCAGAAATACATTTTGTAATCTCTGTCACTAGGCTTGTAGCCAATGAAAATACAACATGCTCACTCTGTAGCGGTATAATTCGGTTGTACTTAAATTATGGCCATCCCATATAAATATTTGGTTTAGTTTTATTTAATTTACGTTTGTTATGTATTAAGTTTTTTAAAGTGTTTATAGGTAATTTTATTTTGTTTAGTTTTATTTTATTTTAATAGGTGCCTGCTACCTATATTAAGTGATTTAAGTCTGTTAATTCATATTTTGTTTTATATATCAAATTGTTAAGTCATCTTATTTATATTTTGTTTTATTATATTAAAACTGGGTAACTGTAAACTGAATATTAATTTATTGTTTCATTGAAAAAAAATCATCAGCTACATAATATAAATAGTTATTTATTTATTTATTTAATTATTATACGCCTCAAAGACAATTGGTTAAAATTACAATAATGTATATATAAAGTACATTTAAGCTAGATAACAGGTTGTAAAAATAAGTAAACGGAGATTTTTTGAAAATAAACAATGTACATTAAACATTATGGACACAATTTTATATTATAAGGCATTTGACTATTTTAGTACAAATATGCAAGTTCAATGTACTTTATAAACATTTTAAATACATACAATGAAAATTCAACAGAACCCTATACATGGTGATTCACCAAACATGCTCATCCCCATTTCTGCCTTTAATAATTAATTTATTAAAATTCTGATTTTTAGAATTTTTAAATATACTCAAAGACCATATTTTGAAATTTTTGATTTCTTTTGTACTATTTAAGGAATGTCCTGTGGTGATACTAACTTCTGTTTTTTAAATGAGAACCCCCCTTTTTTATTGTAAATTATTTAGCGATTAATTATTTTTAATATAATGATGTACTTAATTCAAAATTTGAATGTATATTTTCTTAGTTATTAAAATATTTGTATTAAGGATAATATTCCTTAGAAATGATTTTATATAAATATAAAATAGACGTAATACTGGGCCTTCAATTGATTTTACTTGGATCATTTTACAAATTATTAATAACTAGAGCCCGGATTAATATGCACTAAAAAGTATCAAAATATGCCATATAATATGCAGTAAAAATCATTAAAATATGCAAAAAATATGCAATAAAAATTAATAAATATAAATATAATTATAAAATATTAATAATAACTATTTTGTCAAAAAGTTGTTTTTGGTACAACTCTAAAACAAATGATCGTAGGTACATAACATTTTGACTGAATGTTTATATTAGCATTTTCTATACACCATAACATTTTTCAAATATTTTGATTTATTTTGAGCTGTTTACGGACATTGTCAGTTTCCATTTTATTTAGTTTTTTTCTATAAATATTAAATATCAATAAAATTTTATTTTTGTTTGTTAAAAAAGCTTGAAAATTATATAGACGGCTCCTAGTATATTGTTTCAATGACAGATGAAAAAAATTAAAAATCCATAATCGCAATTTTTTTTTATAAGCATCTAAAGTTCAAATATTGACAAAATATGAATAAATGACGAAAATTTTCAAATTATTTTGAGTTTGAAATTCATGAAAAATTTTCTTTTTAAATCTAAGATTTTAACATGTAATAGAAGATTCCTCATAATATTGTCTACCTTTATAAAAAAAAAATGTCTACAAGAAAGTCAAATTAAATTTTTATGAGTGTTTGAAATTCATATTCTTACAACATTAGATATTCGCTCGATTTCTCATGTGACGATTTTCTTACTTTATTGTAATTAAAAAACAAATGACTGTAGATATTTGAAAATACCACTGAATGTTAATATTTTAATTTTCTATACACCATACAATTTTGAAAATATTTTGACTCTTTGAGCTGTTTACGGACATTCTCAGTTTTAAATTTTTTTAGGTTTTTTTTCTATAAATATCAATAAAATTTTGTTTGATGTTAAATTTAAAAATTTAATTCAAGGTTCCTGATATAGTTATTGTTACAATAGCAGTTGAAAAATATTAAAAATAGATAGTCACAATTTTTTTTTATAAGCAATTGAAGTTCAAATATTGACAAAATTTATCAAATTTAAAATTAAATAATTATTTTGTAGTTAAAAATTTATAAAATGTTCAATTTTTATATAACATTTAGAATTGTAATAAAATCAATTATTTATCTTATTGGAATTCGGGTTATCTATTTTATTTCCTTTTTTATTCATATAATGTCGTTAGTATGATATTTATATTTAACTAACGCATTGTCGTGAAGGCACCCTTAACTTTTATTACTATATTTTATTTTTGTTAAGAGCCGAACTCGACAAGTATACAACATATTATAGATATTTTGAATTTGATCTATTATTAGGTACCTATATAACGTCAAAAAAAATGTATGTAACATTAAGTTTAGACGACCATATCGGGGAAACGTTAAATTAATAAAAAAATATAAACCTAGACATGTTATAAAAAAATAAATAAATATTAGTATTTTTATATTTGATATTGCGTTCATTTAATTATTTGTATTACACAATTAGGTATTATCACTTATTTAGTGGCACATGTAATCTATTTAGTTCTGATATACTTCGTTTGTAACTAAAATAATTTAAGCTCTAATAATTGTTGCTCGGTAAAATTAATTCGATAAGAAAAAAAAACTTCAAACATACACCCTGGACTGTATAACGAACACTATTACTGCCATAATTACATTTACTTTGTATTTTATTACAACTTCATTGACGCGAAGAAATTAAGCACGCGTAACATTGGCTCCGGCGCTTTTCGTTTAAATAATTATAGGTTATATAATTTAAGATTTTAAAATGTAATACAAGATTCTTCGTAAACATGTCTACCTTTATCGAAAAAAAAATGTCTACAAGAAAGTCAATTTTTAAGAGCGTTTGAAACTCATATTATTTCAGCATTGGATATTAACTTGATTTATCATTTAACGATTTTCTTATTTTGTTGTAAATCAAAAACGAACCACTGTATATTATGCATGAAAAATTCACTGAATGTTTATATTTTAATTTTCTATATACAATACAATTATGAAAATATTTTGACTCTTTTTGAGCTGTTTACAGACATTGTCAGTTTTCAATTTTTTTTGTTTTTTTTTCTATAATTAATTGAAAGCTCTTGATATATTGTATCAATAGCAGTTAAAAAATATTAAAAATACATGCGTAGAATTTTATTTATAAACATTTAAAGTTCGAATTTTTACAAAATGTATCAAATTTTAAATGTAATAATTATTTTGTAGTTAAAAATTAAATATAATATCGTATCCAATGAAAATGTTAGGTTTGTGTAATGCACTTATATTTTAGTACCTATATAATATAGAGATATTTTATTGCGATAACTTGATGACGCATATAACGTGCTATTGTAGTAGGAAAAAATTAATAAAAGATCGAAAAGTGAAAGTGGAGATTTAGGTGAGACGTGTATATTATCATATTAAATACGTGTGA
>NC_042493.1:106659271-106688679 GCF_005508785.2 Acyrthosiphon pisum
TCATAATGAATGCTGAGATAATCCAACATACATATACTGTACACGCATATACGCACAACCATAAGCACTCCTTGGACAGTAGTGTGAGAGTGTCGTGAAGTTGACTGGCGTGGACCCTTGTGCGTGGGGTCTTCTTTCTGAAAGGTACTGGCTGACGAGTCTATTCTGTAGGGTCCTTATATAATGTGGCTTCGGTGTACGTGATGTTTTTTTCTTATTTTAGGCGGTGCGTCAAAGGTGTCACTGGTAATTTATTGTTTTATTTTGACCGAACGTCTTGATTGGAAAATTATCGAGGGGGTCTCGTAGAATATAATATATATGTATATATTATATACGTAAAAATGCATTTATGGTTTTATAATATACGGTGTCATCTGGCGCCGCTGATAATTGATTATGTTGTTTTTCTTAAATATCTGAACGGAGAGGCGTTGAATATTGTTTATGTGTTGCACGTGTCGCGTGTGTAAGGATGTAAGGAGTGCGTATATATATATTTATGCGTAAATCGTATGTATATATGTATTGAATAGCACAACATTCCATATGGACCGTCGCCACTAGTTGTTTTGTGTTTTATTTTAAGTTTAAATATTATATATTACACTATAGTACAATAAACCAAACGTTAATATCTCCGTATTGCTTTATTTATTAATTATAATATTGCGCTGATGAAAAGTGCTTATTTTATGCATTTATGGCGGACATTCTGAAGAAAAATAACGAAAAAAATTACAGCTGTCGGAAATTAACTGGTACCCCTAGCTACACCGATAAAAACTCTTAAAAATCATATAACCCGAATGATTTTCTTTTCAAAACACCTGGTTGACCCAAAACCCAAATATTTTTGTTCTTTACAACCTAGGTTGGCTATATATATTTAACAGTTTTCCAGAAATCGCGAAATAATAATTTATATTTTATTTTATTTCTTTACGGCTATGCCCTACCTACTTTAAACTTTTAGTTATATTCGTCGACTTGACACGTAATAAATTGTATCACACTACGACGCACCTCTCACGTAGTCAAGTTACGATTAATTGTTTTTTTTTTTGCATTATTTTTATTTGGTTAGTACTTTAGTGACAAGTGTAGTGTAACTGAGTAATTGTTTTGTAATTGTCAAACTGTTTTGCTGTTGCCTGTTATCATTGACTCGCATCGTATAATTATTTGTAAGAATACATTTTTTATATGACCTAATATTTGTAACTAGTTGACCATGCACTCTACCCTTAAAAAATTACAACTTTTAAAAAATTGTGATTGTTCAACTCTATTTTGGCGCAATTCAGCCTTCCTACTAGGTAATCATAACTACGGTGTATTGTGGACAATGTGCGACAGTATATTATCAAGTAGGAAATGTGCTAAAATTCTATATTTTGTACCTAATTTGTCCAATTAACCAATGGCAAAAAATAAAATAATAAATACTAATTTCTACCAATATTTTCTTATAACCAATTGCAATTATTTATAAATAAAAATATCCGCTATAAATCATCCCGAGAACCATTTAAACACACACAACAAATTTCATCAAAATCTGTCCAGCTGTTTAGGAATGCATAGAGGACACACACACACAGACAGACAGACAGATAAACATTAATTTATATAATATATATATGTGTGTATAGATTTAAACTTCATAAAACTATAAAAAAAAAAGCTTATTTGAATTTTAAGCCATCATAAAATTAACAATATTCTGTAATATACGTAATATTATGCAAAATTGAAATATCAATCTGTTATAACTGTTGATTTTGCACAATCCCCATTATTGACTCCAACTATGTAATGTAAGTTAGTTGTATGGTTGTATGGGTTAACACCTATGTTAAAGATAGTATACAGATAAGTATTTGGAAACTTATAAATTATATGTTAAGAATTTAAGGTACATACATTTAAATAAGTGGCATATGGACTCTAACGACTCTAATAAAATAAAAAAGTAAATAATTAATTTCCCATTGTTTCAGTTCTTGTAGTTTCATCGAAAAATTTAAATACTGTACATTAATAAACCTAGTTTGATCTATAACAAATGCAGCTGCGTATTCATGTTAGGAATTTATATTTTATTATAAATAATTTAAATAATTTTTTTTTTACATTTTTTTTGGGCTTGACAATTTTCGGAGGTGCTCAGATTTCAAATTTGTGTTTTTTCTAGACTACTGAATACCCGTATTATCCAATACTAACCCGGATAATAACGTCTATTAAGACCAGAACTTTGTTAAGTATTTTTAATTCATGGTGTTTGAACACCCAATGCATCCTTATAAAGTAGTTTGATTTACATAATGATTTTAATAACTTACGATATATATATATATTTGGGAATAGTATTAATTAAAAAATACTTAGGTGGCAATTTACACATACAGCATTATACATACAAACCAAAATGTATAAAAACAATTAAAAATCGGACGCACTATTCACAGTGATATATGTTTGCATATTATAATGGATTATTGATAACTTCGAATGTATTGCAACATATAAAATATCATATGATTGGTTAAAGTTATATTTCTTTTTAATTTATCTTTGGCGCTTATGCGTCATTATATATCGGGTATAATTTAATATAGACGCTATTGTGTCCTACTAATTTGAACATGAGTGATATGTATTTATTATAACTTTGCCATTTGCAATTACGCAAATAGGAAAAATGTTTAGAGGGGCTCAAGTCCCAACACATTTTTTTTAAATTATAATTTATAGGTGCACACTTTTAAGAATGGTATACTATTATATTTTGAAGGGGCTTTGAGTGATTTTAAGGGGGCTAAGCCCCCCCCCACCATATTTGCGCCACTGGCCATTTGGCACTTATCGCATGTGTGATATAAAGCCTGTAGCATACAGGATGCGTTAAATTTGAAGTTTGAACTATAAATCATAATGATCGGATATGATATTTTTTATCATAAATTAATTAAATTCGACACACAACGAGTCATTCGTTAAATAAAATGAAACCAGAAGCACAATATATTTGCATAAGTAGTTACAGTCATATTATGTCAACTATGAATCTCTAATCAAGTATTAATAAGAAGAAAGAAAGCAGAAAAGTGCATGTCGCTCTGCTGTATAGTAGATTACAAGTGGGCCAATGTATAATGGATTGTATTAAACTTGAATTCAATGATATAATATTATTATTGTATAAGAAAAACAATTCTGAGCGGAGAAGGTTTGTCAGTCTGGATATATTGTTATTATTAGGGAACGGATTTAAATGCTCTAAAAAACAAGAAAAATGCCTTAAAAAAATGCTTAAACATCAAAAAATGCACTAAAAAAAGCCCTTAAAAACTTTAAAAATGGGTTTATATTCAATAAAAACAAAATTTTGAATTTAACTATATAACTTTTATTAATAATTATTATAGTCTGTTAGTTGAATTAATATTATTATTTTTTATTATTCGTTGCTCTGGCGATAAATAAAGTGTTAGAAATTAAAATCCCATTTTTAACCAGTTTTCATAATTTGTCGGTAGTTCTTCCCGTGGCATTAAATAACTATTGAGAAAATCGAAAAAGGTACTATATTATGTTGAAATCAAAGCACTTCTTCTTGTAGAAATTGTGTATACAGGATAAAAAAAAATAAATAAAATAAACACCATTGTAAAACCACTATAGCCTCCTCGCTCCGCTCAGAATCTAAAATGTATAGTTATAAAAAATACTTAGGCTTAAATATTTATGGATATGTACCGATTATGTGTATTAATATTTTTAATCCCATACTAAAATTGACACAAAAAATTAAAAGTGAGACTAAATTTACAGCTATCCAAACATTAAATTATAATGGTAGATAGCCAGGAACGGTTTTAGTGGGGGGTGTGAGGGGGTATTACACCCACCCACTTACGACACCTGGCTCATTTTATTCGGCAAATTTGTCATTTTGATATAGCGGTCGGCAAATCAGCAATTATGATTTTATTATAATTTATGATTATTTCAAAATTCAAATATAATTTATTATACCCATTATGACCTAATTTATATTTTAATGTTACCAACACATACTATTGACAGTTTAACCAGAATGAGTGATAATAATATGGCATTAAATAATTTAATAAAAAGTGCAATAATTTTTGCTAAAAAATTAAATATTAACCCAGAAGAAGATTTTAACCGACACCATCGAAGAAGATTGAAGCCCAAAAATATATACTCGAATGCTAGCACACAGTAAATTATCAATATAAAAGATTTTTACAGAATGCGGAATTCAAAAAAGTATTCGATGCATTAATAAATTTGTCTTCTGAACATTAAAAAAATTGTATGCTGATCATAGAACCACTTGTGAACATTTTTAAGGTTCCATGTGAAAACAATTGTTCAATAGATGATTTGAAGAAAGGTATGAATAAATATTCCCTCCTAAATGTAATGAATCTAATATTTGTGATTATGATGGAGTTATAACTCAATTAAATATTTTATACCATCACTGTATCAATAAAAACATTTTAAAATTAACTGAAATATTTAAAGTATCCAAAGAATTAAAACATATTTTGCCTATTGGCAATAAACTATGCAGATTGATTTTTACAGCATCGGTTAGTACTGCATCAAACGAGCACACGCTCAGTAAATTGAAGATTGTGAAGAATTGCTTACGTTCTACTACGGGAGTAGATCGCTTATTAAATTGTAACAAATATTTAACTGATGAAATTTATATTAATCTCATGGTGAAACGTTGGGCTTTTCTTAAAGAAAGACAACTTAATATAAAATAATACAAATATTGTAATTTTGCTTTGAAAAAAATATTCTTTTTAATAAACACTGTCTAATGATTTAGCAACTTGCATTAAAGGGGCCTTGCTACTGTCGTCAATTTTAGCTGAAAAGACCTAAAGACAACATTTAAGTTAGTTATCGTTGTCTGATTTTGATTCTGAAAAAAATTTTAACTCACCAGAAAATTGTCTATAGATCCTACGAAGCACTTTGTAAAATCTAAATTTTATATTATTGTGAACTGTAATTGAAAACTTGAAAATATCTACTATACGAATAATAATTAAAATTAATATTAAAAACGGAAAATGTTTCGAATGATCTATAGACAATTTTCTGCTGAATTCAAATATTTTTCAGAATCAAAATCAGACAACGTCAACTAACTCTAATTTTGTCAAAACAAATGTATGTTTTTGTAAAATTCTTGTTGTAAAATTGATATGGTCATTGAGTTATTGACATGTGCATGCGCGTACGAGAGAGGATACCCTTATTTAATTTCACTCACACTAATAATCATTTACAACTAATACATAGATCCCGAGTGGCTTTGAAAATATTAGCCTAAATCCTGTTTTCATGAGACGAACAGGGTAGATGTATCTATTAAAAAATGTACTTGAAGTATGTAAATTACGAGAGTCATTGAGTATGTTGAATAATATAGTCGGAAAATCACTTAATTTTCAGTCGGCAAATTATAATGAATACCCCCCCCCCCCTAAAAAAATGTATAGCGCCGGCCCTGTAGGTAGCTACAGTCCTACAGCCTACTTATGTGTCAATAACATTCACGTAAATAATCTATACCGAATTTGAAATTAATTTTACAAAACAATTTTAAATAAAGACGTTTTAAGCATTTTATATAACGGGGCGTGCACGGTCATATTCAAAATCGGATATGGACAACTTATTTAATGGCATTAGTAGGTACATTGTAGGTTAGTAGAAACTTATACCTAACCTAGTAATTTAAACTACCATTCAATATTCATAAATGTAGATGCGAAGTACATACCTAGCCATCATTTTAATAGTTTTATCATGATTATGTTTGTTTTTTTTTTTTTGATAATCAACGTCTTTAAAATTTTACAAGAAATAAATGTATTGTACAACTCACTCAAATTCTAAAATGATGATAATTGTTTACACAAGACTACAATGATGGTAAAAATAATGACATTTTTCATAAAAAAAAAGAATAAATAATAATAATAAATCTATAATCAAGTCCAAAAGAAAAACATTCAAAACATTTAAATAAGAAGAACATCATGTAAAAAAAATTAACAATAATAATAAACCATTATCGACGTAGTAAAATATTTACACGATTAAACATAATATATTATTAATATTAATATTTATCCAAATGATTTTGGTATAAAAATAATTTACTACTGAATAAAATATAAATAATTTGTAATTTCTATAGGAAAAATGCCCTTATTTTTTGATTTATTACAACAAGACAAAGATAAATATAAATATCTAAATAATCTCCGGAAATCGAGTCCCTACCAACTTAGTTAAAACCGAGTGATGTTCCGTGTAATTTCGTTTTGTCCACCGGAAAAAAATTTATCTTAAGAATAATAAATAATATGTATACAATGTTTATTGATATTATGTATCATCATCATTTGTTAATAATGATATCGTCGTAATGACAAAAATATTGACGAATTAATTAATCAAAGTAATTTAAAAAAAAAAAAAACCTGACCCCTTGCGGTCATTTACTGTCCAAGTGGCCGGACCATTTAAGGGCTGGGTGTGAGCGAGCGTACGTGGTTGCTGGTTTAGTTGACCGATGGTTTCATACAATATCCGCTGTACGTCCGGATGTTCTTCTCCGAGTAGTTCTTACTCTGTATCACTCCCGCGTCCGCGTGATGGGACGGACACGCGTGTGCCGATCGGCACTGGCACAGAGTGTTGGTGTTCACCTCGTCCACCATCTCTTGTCGCTTGCGCACGGTGAACAGCCGGCAAGGTTCTTTACGCCGGCACCGGAGCTTGATCTGGGGGGAGCATGCGAACGAGTACTGGTACGCTTGCCATTTCAGCAGGTAGGCGACCGAACCCTTGGGACAGTGACAGTGGACCGTATGCAGTGTACCGTTTCCCTCGCTGCGCAGTGTCCACGCCAGGTCGCGGAAGTACCGACATTTGGGCAACATATTGATGGGCTCGCATAGCTTGAACTGCCTCGTTTTGTCGGTGATGGTGTGCCCGTCAGCCGATGAAGGCATTTGCGAGCACGGAGGCACGCCCGGCGGACACCTGCACTGCCTCTCCACCCACGGCCATTGATACATGTCCACCTTGTTGCACACCGCCCACTTTTTGCACACCGGCAACTCTTCCTCCGAGCTCCCTGTCTGATAGATGACTCTGATCTCGGACGCCTCGTGCCCGAACCTCCTGAGCTGCGGTTTATGTTGTTGTTGTTGCTGCTGCTGCGGTTGTTGGTCGACCAAGGCGGGTGGCCCGGTCGTCGGCCGCCGGTCGTCGTGGCTGCTCTCGCTGCCGTTGTCGTTGTTGCCGTGATCGATGTTATTGTTGACGTTGAAAGTCGTCAACTCCACAAACTCCGGCGCCTCTGCCGTCGCCGCCACTGCAGCCGCAGCCAACGTCAACGCAGCCGCCACGTAAAACATCACCGTTAACGCGCGTGGTCCGACCATCACGCATCACCGGACCCCAAAAAAGATTTTCACGCGAACTCAGACGACCGTCGGTGAAGAAAAACACTTGTCGTGCGCGCGTGTTCCGTATATTATATTGTATACGACGTGTATGCGGTATATATATAATATTATTGTTACGGTTATTTTCCCTCAAACCGTTCGCTTACCTATTTCGAACGCGACGACAGATGTGTCTGCGTATAATATAGTTTGATATTTTGATCCGATTGAAACGAGTCGGTAAAATGCGCGAAAAAAGAATACGCACGCTCGAAAAAAAACAAATCACAGATTTATCATGTACTTATCGTGTGCCGATTAAATCGCGATAATAATGCACTATAGACGAGATATCGAGTAAAAATGAATTATAACGAATAAAAAATGATTATATCTGTACGTGTGCGTAGAAAAGATCGACGACGCAGAGCGGCTGACTCGTGTAGTCGTTCGCGTGTGCGTGTGCGTACGACACCAAAGTGCTTGTGTGACGGTTGACGCCACTTGACGGTCGCGGTCGATGTGTCTGTGTGTGTGTCGTCGTCGTCGTCGTCGTCTGCCGCTGGTGCTGCTGTTGCCGAGCGCGTTTTCCCCATTCAAGAAACCGAAGGACCAGCGCGGATGTGTGTGCGAGTGTGCGTGTGTGAACTTGGGTGTGTGTACGCGTGTGTTTACGTGTGTGCGAGGATGTGTGCGGAGTGGATAGGCCTTTGACACGCAAGCATCACTGCCGCCGATCCGGATGGTGAATAGTAATATGGAATATGCATGTTTTTATGAAAGAACTTCGGACGGACGGACGGAAGGCCGCTTGGTATGGCTGAGGTGGGGTGTTGCGCTCTGCTGGTGCTGCGCGGACGGGTGGTAGACAGGGCGTGAGCGGGGTCGAGTAACGGGTGAATCGTATTTAATGTTTGAAGTATGAAATATTTCACTATATGGTGAAATATTTCACAAAAACTGAAAAACGTGAAACATTGAAATTTTTTTTAACACAAAAAAAACACTATTTTTTAATTTTTTTAACACAATGTTCAGTGTTCTAAATTCTAATGTAAGAATTCAGTAGGTATACAATATACACGTATACTATTGTATACCTACTTGTATCATTTAAACATTATTATAATGTTTAAACATTTTGAATTCCATTTTAAATGTATAATATCAAAGGTTAGGTATACATTTAGTTACCATACAATAATTATTATGAAGGTGATTTATGACAGATATATGTAAATATAAAACTTATTTAAAAATAAATCAAAATTTATTAAAATACTGAAATATTTCTTCATATGCACCATATGGATATGGTATACAAGTTCTACAAAACCACCAAAATAGGTGAAAAATAAAATCTTCTCACGACCAACGACCCCCTTCCCCCCTTATAATAACAAATTTTTAAAAGAAAAAAGAAAATTAAATTAAAGTTTGTATAAAAATAATAATAATTATAATATGATACCAAAAATATTTTTAAATCAAGTCAAATAATTAATATCATACCTATATTAATACATAGATAAAATAAAAATAATTTCATTCATTTAAAACAGTAAATTAAAATTAAAATTAAAAAACAATTGAATATACGAAAATAAAATAGGTACGAATAAAATATTAAAAAAGGGTATCGCTCTGCTGTACAGAAGGTTACAATTGGGTCCCTGTAATGGTTAGTGTTAAATTTGAATTCAATGATATACTATCATTGTATAAGAAAAACAGTTTTGAACGAAAACGGTCAGTCAGCCTATGACTGAAAGTATATTTGATGATATTATTGTGAATAAAGTATTTTATATATAACATATTTATATGTGGTACCGCTTGTTTTACATTTTCAATCCTTAGCTATAAAAGTTGAATATTTTATAAAATATTAACTACAAAATAATTATAAAATTTAAAATTTGATAAATTTTGTTGAAATTCGAACATTAAATGCTTATAAAAAAAAATTATGCCTATGTATTTTTAATATTTTTCAACTGCTATTGTAACAATATATATCAGGATCTTTGCATTCAATTTTCACGTAAAAACCCAACGAATAAAATATGATTAATATTTATAGAAAAAAAAATTGAAAAAATTGAAAACTACAGTTCAAAAAAAATTATTTTCAAAATTGTTTGGTGAAAATTCATTGGTTTTTTAATTACAACAAAATAAGAAAATTGTTACATGACAAATCGAGTAAATATCAAATGTCGTAAAAATATGAAATTCAAACGCTCATAAAAATTTACTTTGACTTTCATGTAGACATTTTTTTTTATAGAGGTAGACAAACTTATGAGGAATCTTGTATTATATTTTCAAACCTTAGATTTAAAAAGAAATTCTTTTATAAATATTTCTACACCAAATAATTTGCGAATTTTCGTCATTTTACGTATTTCGTCAATATTTGAACTTTAAATGCTTATAAAAAAAAAAATGATGACTATATGGATTTTTAATTTTTTTCATCTGCCTTTGAAAATATATACTAGTTTTAGATTCTGAGCGGAACGATGAATGTATTGATTTTACAATGATGTGTGTTTTTTTTTTTTTTTTTTTTAATTTTTAATTTTTAAATTTTTTTTAATTTTTTTTGTGTCTGTGTACACGTTAAGTAGTCGAAATAATGCTACATAACGCTACACTAATATTTTCAACTTCAGTATCTTGTTCGATCAGAAAGTGAATATCGTTGGTGCATTGAGGAGGTCAAAATTTAAATTTCCCAGTAGTTTTCAAAAGCGCCGGGAAAAACAAAAGAAAAATTAAGGAAAAACGGGAAATTTTACGCAAAATCGATTTTTCACAACATTGAATTTGGTTTTTTGTGTAACTTTAAAAAAAATGACCGTAGATACATGCAATTTTGACTGAATGTTTATATTAGCATTTTCTATACACCATAACATTTTCAAAATATTTTGACTTATTTTGAGCTCTTTACCAGAGCGACATCCACTTACCTACCTTTTTTTTATTTAATACCATAGATATAAGTATATAATAATATGTCTTATACCTAGACTGACAAACCGTCTCTGCTCAGAATCGTTTTTCTTATACAATGATATTATATCATTGAATTCAAATTTAATACCATCCATTATACAGTGACCCACTTGTAACCTACTGTACAGCAGAGCGAAATCCACTTACCCACCTTTTTTAATATTTGTATTGGGTTGATATTTTTTTATTAGTATTATTATGACGTTCGACTTTGAATTATATCAATAACCATTATTGATTTGCATTAAATTGTTTTATATTTTTACATAAGTAGTTTTAATTTTATGTCCGAGGGGAAATTCTCTTGTTTGGGCGGCAAACGTCCAATTCATTGGTGGGTGTGGTTCAAGAAATCGGGTGGCAGGGAGTGGGTAAAACGTCGTAAATATTTTTGACCTTGGTGTGATTAACCGTGATTAACCGTGGTGCCGAGGAATGTTAGTATTATAGGTGAAACAATCTGACGCCTGCTGTATATAATATCATATAAATGTGAGTGTGTGTTTTTTTTGTATACAAACTGCAACACAATGGTAATGGTGTTTTCGGAATTCGAGTACGACGGCGACATCTTAAATGTGTTTACCCTTCTGTCTCACGATAACGATAGATGGACACGTCGTTGAGTTTTAATGGATTTTATACGACCACATAATTACAAAATAAATAATAAATTGAACTCAACGACTGCTTAGTAAAAAGTTAGTTTAAAAGAAAATCATCTATACTTTTTTAATTAGTACGTGCATCACATTATTTTGTGCCCATATATTTATGATTTTATTTTATAAAGAAGCAGAATAGAAATATTATATTATTACCTAATTATTAATATTATTTATGTATTGGATTATTTTTATTGCTTAAAACCATGTAACTATACGACAGTAATATTGATGTATTAATCATTAAAATCAAAAATTTCAAAAACACTTTTGATTCGTTTTTGAATTACAACAAAATAACAAAATCGCCACATGAGAAATCGAGTGAAGCCAATGTTATAAAAATATGAAATTAAAATGCTCATAAAATTTAATTTGACTTTCTGTTAGAGAATTTTTTTTGATAAAGGTAGACAAACTTATGAAGAATCATGTATTATATTTTATAATCTTAGATTTATAATAAATATTTTTATGAATTTTTAACTGAATATAATTTGCACATTTCCATGATTTTTAGGCATTTTGTCAAAATTCGAACTTTAGAGTTTAGATGATTATAAAAGAATTGCGACCATGTATTTTTAATATTTTTCAGCTGCAATTGTAACAATATATCAGGAACCTTTTTATAAGCATTTACAAATTATTCAGTAGTTAAAAATTTATAAAAATAAGGATTGAAAATTTAAAACAAGGTTCCACTTAAATAGGTTATATGTAAATTAATTTATCCACAATAATATCATCAAATAAACTTAGTAATATCATAGGCTTTCAAATGTAAATTTTGAAATTTAAAAATTATTTTGTTGTTAAACATTTTTAAAATGTTTAACTTTTATAGCTAAGGATTGAAAATTTAAAACAAGGTTCCATCTGAATAGGTTATATGTAAATTAATTTATCCACAATAATATCATCAAATATCAGTGTTTGGCAAGTTCCTTAAAAAAAGGAATTCGTTCCGTTCCTTGTTCCTTAAAAAAAAAAAAGAATTCATTCCTTTGGAAAATGAACTAGTTCCTTTTTTAGTTCCAAATAAAATAAAAATTCTTAATTTTTTTTCTTAATTCATTAATGTTTTTTTTTTCATATGCATACTTCTTTAGTTTTTAATTCTAATATAATATACAAATACGTTCATATTTTTATAATTCTATTTTGAGGTTTTCTTTAAAATTAAATTGTTGGCCAACGTATATCGATTGTATAACGTCGATAGTCGATAACGATCACTAATTAGCAAAATACATTAAACACTTAAAAAAAAATATATCTTAATTTCAATTATTTACATACTTATCCGTATAAATTATTGGAACTAGAAAGGAACGAACAATTTTGTTATTTTTCCTTGAAAAGAAGAACTAGTTAATTTTCTTGTTCTTTTTTTATAAAAAGAATTCGTTCATCGTGCTGTTCTTTAAAAAGGAATTCGTTCCAGGAATCCGTTCCTTTTGGAACTCGTTCCTTCCAAACACTGTCAAATATACTTAGTAATATCATAGGCTCTCAAATGTAAAATTTAAAATTTAAAAATTATTTTGTTGTTAAACATTTTTAAAATGTTCAAATTTTATAGCAAGGATTGAAAACTTAAAACAAGGTTCCAAGTAAGTAGGTTATTCTGTAACCAAAATATCTCAACAATATAAATCTCAATAATTTTTTATAGTTATTTTATATTCAAATTTGGAGGAAATTACATGTTATTAAATAACCAATAATAAAGATTTTTGTTATTTTGTTGTAATTTTATAATATTAACTCAACTTACCGCTTATCGTATTTATAACTAATTAGTAATAACAATATGAATATAATATAAAATATTCACATTGACAAACCGTCACCGCTCTGAATCATTTTTCGTACCTATACAGTGATGAATGAATTTGATTATATTATGATTATAATTTAATTTTTGGCGATTTAGAACCCTTTACTTTTTTTAAAAAAAACGTCAATAATGATCGTATAATCATAAATGTTAGCTTAAAAGATACGCCTTTGCGTTCTAAAACATTTTAGTTACAAAGTGTCCTTTGAAAAAAAATTTGATTTAGAACCTTTTCATTCTAGACTCATGGCAGTTATACACACGTATTTGTATTGTAATGTTCATAAAACAGATAATACCTAGAAATAGATAATATAATTGTGACTGTCATTTATGATCGAACAGAGAATAATATTATTGTCACGCCAAACAAACAGCGCAGGTATATTATTCAGCTTAAACTGAGAAGTAAATATAATAGTTTGTATTAAAGTACAAAATATTTTGTAAAATATTTTCTTAAAAATGATATTTAAATTGAATTTGAAAATTAATTATAAAAGTTTTTTTTAGGAATAAAAAATATATATAATTATTAAAGTTTTTGAAATGTTTGCCATATGGACATCCAAATGACGGAACAAGTTCCGTTGATGATGGTTTAGGTATCCATTCCACGAAATATAATCCATATTGTGTAATTGCGCGAAGTGGAGAAACCGCGGTTCCACTTCGTTAAGTGGATGCAAACGTTGTCCATTCAATGAAACGTACAATAACGGATGCGACATAATTTATACATTTTATCTGATTTCTATTTTTTTTTTTAATATTTGATCAATTCGTTTTATGTAAAAGAATACATTAAAAATATGCCAAGATTGTTATTTAAGAAATTTTAATCATAGTTAAAACAAATGAATTAGAATGTAGTATGTTTCTATATCTACCCCATGTCCTTACGAACCTTACCTATCTAAATATATTGGGCTATTCATAATTATTCAATGTAATATATTATTATGCATTATAATATATTAGGTACCTACAGTTAACATTGATCGCAATTGTTATCCCAGACAGCAATTTTTTGCTTAATAATATTATTATAACATTATAATCACGAATAATATTAGTATAACGTTATTATAACACTATTTATTATTGTTACAAAATGCTGTCTGGGATACCTACTTAGCTACAGTTTAATACATAGATTTTAACAAATTTGATATTACGTATATAATTTGTGTATACATATATTATGCGTACACAAATTATAATAATATGGTTAATTCTTAATTTATAAGATAATCATTTTTACTAGTCGCTAGACTTTATTCACGATGGATGAAACAAAAATTAATAATTCATTAAAACAAAATAAATGTGGAGGTATGTCCAGGTATCTATATAGTTTACTGTTAATTAATATATTTAGTCAAAATATGTATATAATCCTAAACATTTATTGGTCCTTGCGGACATACTAATTAATTATAATAATGATTTAACCAATACCATAAATTAACGAAATCATCGGTAACATGTCCATTGAAAATATTTCAAATGTCTAAATTGGTAAATTTCTATTCAGTGACGCCCAAGATATTTTTCAGGTGTAGCAAGAAATGATTTTACAAACCCACCCACCTCCTCCCATACTTAAAATTATATTATTTTATACATTTCATCATATTTTAATTGATAATATTAGAAAATATTAAGGTATAAACCAATATATTCTGTGATTAACAATGAACAAATTTCAAGTAAATTATTTTATGTTATTATACCCGCCCGCCCCTTATTTTCAAGATGTAGCGACCGCTACACCTAGTAATAGGGTTGGGCGTTTTTTTAACTCGTTTGTGCCCTGGCTTGTAAATTAGCGATACCCAAATTAGCCACGTGTCAGGATAATTATGATTGCCAATTGGTCTAGGTAGCATTAAACAACTCAATTTTTTTAATTTTTCAAACACAGATATCAAACTAGTTATCTGTTATTATAATGATCCTCAATAATCAAACAATTATAACATACATTATATAGAAAAATACATATCTAATATCATTAGTTATAAAAACGATAACCAAACAGAAATCAAATCAAATATTGAACATTTGAATAATAAATTCTACCATTATAAACCCGGAGAAAATGTTCCAACTGACGGCAATTGTGGTATATATTATGATATATTTAACGCATTAAATGATAACAAAATAAATAATATTACGATTTTAGCTGACTCATTAGATTTACTTAACTTATCTGTGCTTCCAAATTATTAGTGGCCTGATGGCGAACTAACGTCAATAGCTAATTATTATAATCATAATGATACTAGTGACTTTAATATAATGTACAATGACACGAACAAAATGTGTATAACTTACGGAACAAAAAAAGGCAACCTATAATGTTATATTATGTCAACAACTCACACTGGATACCCAAAGAATATATTATTCACATTGAAAACATATTAACTCTTGAAAATATTTTAGATAAATTACATTCAAGTGACAACAAAAATAATATCGTACGTTAATCTCTTATAATCTTATTACTTACAATATTATTATTATCTATATGTTCCTTCAATTTTTAGTATTATGTAATGCATGAATATTGTAAAATGTAATGTAACTTCAGTGACACCGTTTGAATTTTAGGGGTGCCAAAATTTAAGCATTTTTTTCGTCAGGCAACTTTTTCTTTAAAATAGTAAATATAGATATTGTTTGTGTGTAAGTCGCTTGTATGGGAAAAACTCTCGATTCCTACTCAATGATACTATACTTATTAAATTATCTATAAAACTTGTATGGTAGGTACGTTTATTGTTGAGACCACAATTTATTGTTATCGTTGTTATTGTTAAGTTTTTTTTTTTCCATAGAATGTATACCAGTGATAAATGTATAGAATGAGCAAAAGTATATCCTGCCCCCCCCCCCCTAAAAAAAGCACTATTGATATTTTTTTCAAAATTTTTTCTCACAAAGTTAACAGAGATTGTTCCAAATACTTTCATGTGAATTAGCACGTCACCCGATTTTCAATTTGTCTGTGGTAGGTGGAGAGGGGTGGTGGGGTGTGTTGTATTTAAATGTTACGGTTTTTTAGTGTGTCATTTAAATAAATTAATGGTTTTTAACAGTATTTAAAATCTAATGATCTTTATGGTGGTTCTTTATTAAGGGATCTTTACGGTGGTTATGTCCAACATGGTTAAATCTCTCAAGTGAAAATTGGCCAGTATCCACTACTATACCTATATTAGAAACAATATTTTAAGAACAAGTTATTAAGTGGATTTTCTGAAATGCGGGCCTTATCATTCGTCGATCGACAAGTGTTAGGTTTTTCAGTTTCTTTGTCATCCGTGTTTTTCGTTGCCGCCAAGAAAACATTTTCCGAAGGGGCACATAGTAGCTTAGAGACATCGCAGTATCGAGATATTATTTTTGTACTTTGCCAGCCGAGCCGAGAATCGAGATAATTAATATTAAATGTTACCTAATGTTTTAGTTCACCCAAACCCCAAGGTGAATCATTTATTAATTATCTACCTTGCGTACTTGCGTATTTTATTAAATTATTATTATCATGTAACGGGCCATCACCACATAATTTCTCCCCGTAGTTGGTAAGAAGTGTAAGGACGTTTGGTCACATTGGTTTGATGATGACGGTCGGGCGTCACATCGCGGAGGAGTAAGCGCTCGCCGTTCGTTCTCTTTGGGTATTTAACTCTAGAATAAGCAAGACCCACGTCAGTTAGTTAAACAGTGCTTTTTAACTCGCTATTTTTCATTTTTGTCGTCTACGCCATGGCGCATAACTACGTTGATAATCGTCCGCGAATATCATCTGCCTCTGCGACATCAGTAAGTCTGTTTTAAGTTTTAACTATAATTACGATAGCCAAAAAAAATAAACGAATTATTGACTCATAGAGGAAATTCTGGAGCGGCAAACGTTTTGCAGAACGAACGCTAACGTTTGAAACGTTGAAAACGTAGAAATTCGCGAGCGCTTGGTTTAGTGCGGTATTTTGTTTAATCGTGGTCGTGGTGTAAGACATAAAAAAATTAATCATGATAAGTCGTGAATTGTGATAACGATAACGGCAACAGTATAAACAAAAACAACCACGGTTCTGGTTACTAGAACGAAACAGACCAAACGCTGGAACATGGCGTTTGCAATGTTTGCAAACGTTTACAGCTTCGTTTAGCAACCGGACGTTCCGAATTTCTCCGTTATCAAACGTTTGCAACGTTTGCCGCTCCTGAATTTCCTCATTGTTCGTACATTACAGAACCGTGCGTAAGTTTTATTTTTCGGGTAACCTAAACACGTTGGTTGATTCGTCATTGTGTAAACACGATGATGACGCCGCTATTCCACAATCATCTCGATAAGAATATTATCATCGCATAGCGTTGCCGTGTCACACGGTTCGTGATGACGTGGCAGATTCATTTCGCGGTGTCAGCAGAATGAGAACCACTGAAAATTGTACCCTGAGAACGTGTGAACGAGTAACGACGTACGCTTGCCCTTCCGACGCGGTGACACGACACGACAACCGCCGACGACGCCACCGTCTCTCCACCACACAACAAATGAATTGGAAAGCCGACTGCGGACGACGTACAATAGTTTGCGTGCAATTCATAGACGTATAATATAATATATAATACAATAATATTATATTATACGTTTATTTAGTCGTACGGCATTGGTGCACTGCGAACCGATCGGCCATTTATTTCTAAACTTAATTTCTTCCTTCGCCGGTACGGCTCTACATACAACGTGTGCGCACTGTGTTTGTCTCAGCGCCTCCGAACACCGACGACGATCGTCTTCCGTTCGGTACGTCATACAAATAGGTAATAATAATTACGATTAATAAAACATTGCAACGCGTTATAAAACTATTTATTATTCTGTTTACCGTCGTCGCCCATGTTAATTTCGCGTATCTGGTAATCACTTGTTTGCGTGCCTTTTGTTTATTTTACCTACTATTGTTTATACTAGGTTACCTAGGTCTTATTTCTAAATAAGCTTGAAATTAATTTCACAACACTAAAAGTTCATAGAGCTTATTTTTGCGCATTTAGTGATTTTGTACCTACTTTTAAGAGCATATTTTTCAATGTCCAAATTCCCTATTCTAATAATTAACGGGGACAAAACGTTCATGGATTGATTTTTTTGACGGTTGCAACACGTATGCTTAATCAATACCTACGTCCTACATCATACTATTTTGTATGTTGTTTGAACGCTTTGAACAGTGATCTGTGGCATTATTGGTAACGCACACCGTTAATGTTTCCATATACCTAGTACTGTCTCCTGTGTTATTATTTTCAATGTATCATGCTTATATTTTATTTTTTTTAGGTATGAAATCTTTAGCTGTGGCAAGAGCATTAGATTTGACATCCTCCAATGGTTAACATTTCAAAATCAGATGTATGGTCAGAATTTATATTATGGTAAAAACAGTTTCACTATAAAGGTACCTAAAATTACATAATAATTTATAAATGTCATATAACGGTTCTAGTCAGATTGTAGTGTAATAATATTTTTTTGGATTGTTAATACAACTAGTTTCATACTCGTTGATACAATTTCAATTTTGACAAGATGTTCCTGAGTATGACTATAATTTTAATTTTCCTCCAAGCGGATTTTGGATTGTTGATTGGTTAACAATTTAACATTTGCGTTTTATATTAGATACCGTGTTCGATATGTATAATTATTAATTATCAATGACAATACATTTTATTTAGGTTAATAGCTTATTGGTAGTATGTAGATTCTGTTGTCAGATTTTATGAACTTCACTAACTGAAATGTATGTCAGAATTATTGTAGTAGAAGTGTGCATTTAGCTTATTAGAATATTACAGAGTTCCTTTGAATGAATGCAGTATAATGAATAATGCTAAGTTTTGTAAAATGTTAAAAAATAATATTAACTATAAAAAAATGTTATCAATATTAATAATCGATTAAATTTGGATCATTTGTATTGTTCTATTAAAATTAACAACATATGTAAGACAACATATGTTCTGGAAGTACATAGTTCACAGCTAGTTTGTATATGTATTTTAACTTTTCAGCAATGGAAGATTTTCCAATGGGGTTTTTTGAAGTATGTGTTGCTCTTTGACAGTATAAATTGAAATAACACTCAAGAATAGTCTTCACTTGATTATTCTATATGGAAATTAGCCATAATAAAAACTTCTCTTTATTTTTGTTTGTAATGTTTTTTTTTTTTTTAATATACGGTTTAAAATATTTGGAAAAATTTAAAATCATATTTTGGGTCATGTTGGCTTTCTCATTTTTCTGAGTTTGTTTCTTGTAACATTTTTTGTAATGTTCCTAGAAAATAATATAAGTCTTATTAGTTAATTCTTTTATCTTGTGTTCGATTAATACAAAACAACAAACACACAGTAGGAAACTATGCCCTGATTCTGAGTACAGTATTGCAAGTTGGATTCGTGTGTTATTGTTTTTAAGCCAATCACTTTAGACTGTATAACAAAGTAGAAATATTGAATTATCACGTTATTTTGATATTGCAAAGAACAGTTGTTTTTACCACTTGTTCAAACTTATGTTCTAAATGGTTATGAATAAAACTGATCACTTTGTAGCAATCTCCTGCGTATAGATGCTGTTGATAAGGTATGATGAGGTAAAGTTTTAAATATATTTTTGTAGACTGATAATTGTTAATTGTTTTTATTAAAATATGCCACAAAAGATATATGTTAATTTAAATTGAATAATTCTTACAATGTTATAGATCTCCATTTTTATTAGTAATTTCAAACTCAATCATTTTTATTTATAGTTTTAGACATTTGTACTCTTGTTTTCTTTAATTAAATATACACTTAGTAAGTTTTACACCCATTCTCGGAAGTATGGAAATATGGAAGGCCACTATTACTTTTTAAATTTTTTTTTGTCTATACATCTATGAATAGAATCTACTGGCATGTGTGTAAGCTCAGGAAGAAAATAATAGTTAATTGTTATTTTTTAAATGTAGAAAAAGGAAATAGTACATCATTGATGGGAAGTAGTAATGTTCCAACTTTCTAGAATAAAATAATATGATAATATCTCTTAACACAATAATCTCATTAGGAGTATTCATTTCATTGTAATAGGTGATCTTTTGGTGTCCGTTGTTTCTGACAATGCTCTTAATACTCTATCGAAGTAACTAACATTTTCTCTCACAGACATAATTTTTTATTTATTATAAAACATTCAGTAAAATACAACTGTTGATATGAATAATGGTGTGTGTTTGCTTCAGAGAGTGGATGACGAGCGAAATATGAAATAATAATAAATTTAGGACATGTAATAATACAATTATGATTTATAATGTTACATTATCAGTCAGGTTAACACGTTCACTGTGTATCATATTTTTGTATACTAAATAAAAATATTCTTTACTAATGTCATTGAATTCAAAACTGTGAGATCAGATGCATAAGGAGCGTTAAGAAATCTTTCAATTTCTGTATATGGTTCTTCAACAACTTCATCATTGAAGAGAAATTCGTCTTCACCTGAAGATGATATTGAACGAATTTCATCAATCATTGTTATGGGCAGTGGAGTTGCATCAATTTCTGATTGTAATAGATCATTTGCTTCATTTTGTTCATCTTCGCTTAGCCCCTCAGTTAAAATTTTGGATGTGATACTGCCGCTAAAATCATTTTACTATCTTTTTTTATATTATTAAACCTCTTGTCCACACCTTGGGCAAAAGCAGCAGCTAATTCTTTGTAACAACCACCAGTTAAACTCAACTCTTCCAATTGTTTGGATAACCATTTAATTGTTGGTAAAAGATAGCCCATACAAACTGCTTTGTCCCCTTGTAACAAATCGAGGGCTTTTACCAAGGGTTCCATAACCTATATAAAGCCAACAGATTATTTAAAATATATGATTAATATCAAAATTAAATATTAATATACATACCATATAATAATCAGTCATAAAATCTCTATATTTTTTATCGAATCTAGGTATGTTTGCAACATCACATATTTTTTGGACTTTTTCCTTGTCCTCTTAAACACTGAACAGCTCTAAACGTGGAATTCCAACTGGTTATATTAGGAACTTGAATGTATAGATTGAGGGAATCATAAATTTCATCAGCAATTTGGCTTGATCTATCTTGTTTATTCTAAAGTACTTGCATCCTTCCAAACGTTGATATTGCCTGTTTTTTATATAGCATATTAGACAATGCGTTTTTGCTATCTTTTGTAGCAACAAGATTTAAGGTGTGACTAGCACATCTATGATGAGGTGGTAAACTATATGGAATATCCTGATCATCATTATCATTTAATATAGAATATAATTCTACGACTTCTACGTCACTATCATCATCATCATCATCACCATCATTAATATGATCGTTATGAATTTGGTCCAACCATAGTTCTGCTGCAGTAATTATAGACAGTTGTTTATTTTTCTGTGACACATAATTACCTTCATCTGACGCATGTTTATTAATATTTTGTGCAGTAACTTGAGTATCGGTTGAATTGTTTAAAATAGCAATATTATTTTTAGCCTGTAAAATCAAAATTACCATTAAAAAAATCATCATATTCTTCATAATTAATAATTTGTATGATTAAATTAAATATTATAATTAATACATGTATTAAATAATAGAAGCTTACAGCTTAAATAGTCAAATCTACTTAACCAATTTAAATAATTTAATCTGCCTTGATGGTTGATACCTAATTAAAATGAAAATATTCCAAACAAATTTTGGAAATAATTTAAAAATCAAGCCTGCCTGACTGCTGCAGATTGTGGGTATAATTTAAAAACATTGCTTTTTATTCGTAAAGAATCGTTTTTAAGGAAAAAACAGGGTACTTATTTTGCATATTTTTTTTATTAAAATATTTTTAATACGCTGAAATATTATTCATATTAGGCCACTTTCATTCTGATTTTTTTTTCTAAAATTCAACGATGAGTCTATCACACTTACTTACGGTATTAGCTGTAATGTGAAAAGATCCATGTTCTTTATATTTGAATTAATTATATTAATTCTGAACAAATAATCAATCACAAACAGCAAAAAATCTAATTAATCCTCTTTTTATAGTTGAGAAACAATTTAAGCTTCGCTGGTAGTTGTAACTGATCAATTTAATATTATAAAATATATTAAATAATATTATAAAAGTCTTAATCAAAAATGATTGTTCTGCTTTGTTTAACAATGAAAACTAAAAAAAAAAATCTGAAATGTAATATGTTTAATACGTCATAGTAATTGATAGTTAATAATGTATAAATCATAATTAAGTTATTATAATAAAACACTAAACTAGACAAAATGTATGGTTGAAAAATATATTTATTACGTGTGTAAAAAAAAAATAATTCAGGAACTAAATCTCATGTAGCCTATTCAGCTCGTTTGCCAAACTGTTTTGTATTTCCCGACCGTATATAGGAGAAGTGTAGTACATGATATCCATAGCTGATGAATTTAATATTTGCCGTATATTTTTCAAATTTAATGGTGTTATCTGTTCAACTAACCCTGCGTTCAAAAGAAATATAAAAGATAATAATACTGTATAATATTTCATTGTTTTTAATTCTATATCACATGTAGTAGGAATTATATCTATATTATAGTACTATATAAGAAACATATTTATATATTCAAAATATAATTATGTTTGATAAACGGGGGATGTTGTACATAACTTTCTTGTTCTTGGTACTACATTCTGAAGCGGAAAGAACAGATAAAACTATTTTAACATATTTATAGTATCCCATATTATATTATAGTTTTCCCATAAGGGAAAATATACGTCTTAGAAAATCTTCCAGCATGCTTCCATAGTATGTCGGTGTAATTATTTGCAGGACAATGCTGAACTGTTCATATGGATCCAATTGGACGTGTGAATACTTAAAATTTTCTAAATCAATTGTTTAGTTTGTGCAGTTTATGAGTTCCACTGTGATGTAGGGGCAATGTATTTGTATTATCGTATCATTTCTTTGATTGAACCAGTCATACGTATAGCATTTTGGAGCGTTTATAGTATCATTCTTAATCATGGTAAAGTTTTTTCACAAGTATGTCTTCATCCTCTACATCAATATTTATCATTCAGGATACATATTTTAAGTATTGCTTTTTACGATGAACCCCAGCTCCCTATAAATTCCACAATTCTAAAACACCTGTAACTAATAAACTAAATTATTGTGAATAATGATGGGTAACCTCCTCTATGCCAGTGTCCAATGGAAATTAAGGAATAGCACATAATAATATAAATATTTCTTTATTATAACTTCACCATTTTGCCATTCTTTTTTAGCCTATTCAGATTCCCTAGACATATTTACCTTTTTCAAACATGGGAAAAAACATTATTAGCAGCAAATTGAGAAGATTTATCAAATTTAATTAACAACAGATTGCTTACATTTTAGACCCTCAAGATATTCTCTATCTTCTTCTGGAATGTCCACAACTAACTTTCTCCTCAAATCATCTTCATTATTTTTATTGATGGTCAACCTAGCAACTTGTCATAATATGTTTCATAACTTATTATTTTGTTGTTGTAATATACTACAAAGATAATTTGTTTTTGTAATGACTGGTCACTTCCACACTTCTACAATTGGTGTGGTAATTTAATTTCTTAATGATAAATTTGTATTTGCGCAGTCATAAAAATTTCTATTTTATTTAAGAATAGTATCTATTATTATATCAAGTAAAAGTAATTTTATGCTTGTTGATGATTATCAATTCATAAGTACGATTACTGTATAATAGTAACATATTAAATTAATTGAAAAAAATGAATGTTTGATATAATTTGGTTCTGAATTAAAGTTTTTTATACGGTTTTTTTACATAAACTACAGTTAAAATATTATTTGTAAGGCAAATTATTTGAATCTTTATTTTATTATTATATTATAACTAAACTATTAATTGTGTATACTTACATAATAACTATTTGTTCTTAATTTCTTATCTACCATATTTGCATTAACAGTGATTTACATTTGTTTTAATTTTCAAAAAATAAAAATAAAAAAAATATTTTATACCTGTTAATATGATTGTGTATAATAATTGTAAGTTAAAATTCAACCGATATATGGTCAAGTAAACTGTGATTTTATGTATTATTCATTAAATATATGTGTGAGAGCCTCTGGCGCGGTCTAACGACCCGAAAGCTCTTTAATCTATATTTGTATAAATATGTTAAATTACAACCCAAAATCTCAAACATAAAAGTATTCGCTTGCTAATTAGAATATTCGATAAAAAATATGTTTGTTATTTATATACAACAGGTATATTATATGTCTATATACAATGGAGTTATAGGTTAACACGGTATGTTAACAAATGCCTAATTCGTTTATAATGCAATATGTAGGTAGTAAAGAATATTTACAAAATAGTCGTTATATAGTATGTATAATTCATTTTATCTTTATTTTGTACATCAAAATAGTTCACTAATAAAATAAGTAAATCTATTGTTGGTATTAATTGGTGATGTAGTAAATATTTAAATAACCATATATACATATAAATTACAATAGAAGAAAAATATATAGTATTATCATGTTAATATACAGTGAACCGTTATAAAAATAAAAAATAAAATATTTAATTTTTCCAATATTATATCATACATTCTTTTTTAAAATATAATTTTAAAGAGTTTAAATTAAAGAGAACCATTTATAAAAACACCACAAGCATAAAATAAAGTTTTGTTTGTTAATTTTCCATAAAATAATTTGACATTAGTTTCGTATTACTTTCTAAATGTTTTATTATCAACAAAAATAAAAAGATTATGAATTTTGACAATTTATTTGTGCTGAGGTTGTACCATCCTAATCCTAGATTGTATATGGTCTTGATCTTTTGTATTGCAGTTAGTAAAATATTAATATTTATTACATTTTTTTTTTATTAATCTAATAAAAAATCTGATTACACTTTATAATTATTAAATTCAAAATAATTTAGAAATACATTTTTTTTATATTTGTTGTATACAATCCGAGTATGAAATGGTCTTCTACATTTTTATCTAATAGAGATTCATTTCCTCTTTCTTCATCTCAATTCCTAGTTTGGAATCTGAAAAAACCTTAACCATTCAGTAGAATATTTAAGTCCAGATGCAGCTTTTACTTTTGAATATAATATATACCTAAACATATAATAGTAACTATTATATGTTACATTATCATATAAAATATTATCGGTCTTTAATAAAAATTTTTTATTTTTGACATTGGTAAATTATTTTCGGCTGACTATAGTTATAACGGTTCAAGTGATTCTCGACAAACGCATATTATGTTTCTTTTAACCAGGCTATTTTTGGGTTTTGGGTACTCATTTAGGATAATTTTTAAAATTAAATATTGAACAAATCTTTATTAAATAAGTTTCTTCATTTTCAAAATAATTTTGTGTGGTGCATGTATTGACTATTAACACCTATATTACATAATGTACCATAAATTATACAAAATGTATATATTTTTACCAATAGTCTATAGTATAGGTACTATAATATATTACAATTCATAAAATAACTCTCCTGGGTTTTCAGGTTTACTCCTGCCATCTAAGATAAAAATCCCCAAATAACTACAAAAATTAATACAAAATTAAAATTAATATTAATTTAGGGATTTGGAATAAACTATAGTATGGATAAATTAATGTAGACACTCCACTCTCTTCCTCTTCCTCTGTCGCTAGAGTTTCAAATTGTGGTGCTGTGGGACTCAATTGGTGGTTCTTACGTTAGGGTTTGTGCCCATTTGTCTTCCATATGGAAAGGACCTACACTTTGACTGTTGAAAGGAATCATCGTCGTAACATATTTTATGAAAATCATATGACTAATTATTATATAAACATATAATGTTCCTTATTATAATAAATGCATGGTTTTCTGATGAGTTTTCTACATGTGGTATATTATATTGTATGTTGACTCCAGCTATAAATTTAAATTGATTGTTTGCTTAGATGCAAATACATTTAGTAACTCAATTAGCTCAAATTTAATCATGTTTAAAAAGCTCCTATACAAATAGATTCATCTAAATGTATTGAAGGTACTGGGTTAAAAAATTAGGCTCAGTCTAAAAGGCATTGTTTGTGTCTGTTGAAAAAAATAACACGTTCAATACACCTTCATTAGTGTTTCTAATATTATTATTGCAATATTTTTTATTATTATTACAGACGTTATTTTCTAAAACCATGTTATGGAGTAATAAGAATGAGTGATAACTTAAAAGAAAAAAAATGCGTTTGTCCTGGCCATACCTTGTAGAAATCATTACTACTACATTGATAAAAACATTTGACAATTTTTGAACAGTTTGGAAGATAATATTTTGCAGAACATATACAGTACAAGTAGTAGTGACAAACAATAGTCTATAGGTTGTTTCCAAGAACTATGCACGCCACTGATCATAATTACAATAACTGATTTAGTAACATCGCAAGACTTAATGAATCCTGTATTGTGAAAACCTAATATTGGCGGCCTTATGTAATAGTTTTTTGGTCTTTTCGTGTTCTTCCA
Source organism: Acyrthosiphon pisum (assembly GCF_005508785.2). NCBI lineage: Eukaryota > Metazoa > Arthropoda > Insecta > Hemiptera > Aphididae > Acyrthosiphon > Acyrthosiphon pisum. Next base: position 106,686,019 of record NC_042493.1, read on the forward strand.
CGGAAAGTTGTATGCTTAAAACAAAGACTTTTTACTTTGTGTTCCTCAAGAATTAACTGCTCCCAATATCTCCTCCTCCTTAGTACTTTCTGTTTGACGCTCCGTATGATCACTGTGCGGTTTCGTTGCTGCCAAGCACTGTCAAATCACACATTGCTGGGACTCTATCATTCCAAGCTTAGAGTCGCCTCAACATTACCAGATGGGCTGCGGCTCCGTCTAACAGTTCATGCATGATATCGGGCACCATGGACCTGTTTGGACGTCAGCTCTAGTTCACCAGTCTGAACTTCATCTATCAGTTTTTCCACTTTGGGCGTTTTGTGGCCTTTCTGGACTTCCACGTCTTTCTGGACTTCCACGTCTTTCTGGACTTCCACGTCTTTCTGGACTTCCAAGTCTTTCTGGACTTCCACGTCTTACTGGACTTCCATGTATTTCTGGACTTCCACGTCTTTCTGGACTTCCACGTCTTTCTGGATTTCCATGTCTTTCTGGACTTCCACGTCTTTCTGGACTTCCACGTCTTTCTGGACTTCCACGTCTTACTGGACTTCCACGTCTTTCTGGACTCCATGTCCTTGAAGTTCTCTTCTACCACTTCTTGCTGGTATTCCATGAACATCATCTAAAATTACATTCAAAACATACATTGGTGTAATAATATTAAATTTCAGCAGGTACAAAGCTTGCATAGGTAAAATAATCAAAATGACCAATTGAGTAATATTCAAAGCCGCTTGCTTCACTTTCATGTATAAAAACCTTTGTGCACCCCCGTAAAATAAATGTTGTTAATTTTACTAGCTTTTTACATTATCATAATTAAATAATTTATTAGTGAATCAATTAAAATTTACCCAAAGGAATTACAACATTTCGTCCTCGTCCTGCTCTACCACGACCACGACCACGACCACGAGGTCTTGGGAGTATTGGAGGAGCTTGTTGGACATCGATAGGAAGCAGAGACATGGGCAATGGCTGTATATCAATTAAGATATCTTGTATGTTGTCTGTAAATGTTTATAACAATGTTTATGACATGCTCTGAAATTAGTTAAATTTTTGATACTTCAATAAATTCAAAACTCAACTCACCCTCATTAAATATTGGTTCACCAATTTCATTTGATAGAATTTGCTCTGCAGTGTGAGCAGTACGTCTCTGAAATTCCAGCAATGTGTATCGGCCATTTTCTACATGCTGCCATGCTTCACTTAAAATACTCATGTTTCTGGTATACATAGATGATGTTGTTCTTCTTACCTAATATATTTCATTGATTTCATTGCAGTTTATCATTCAACATTAGGTTTATGAGTATTTTATTAACTAATGTAATATTTATTTGAATTACATCAAAATCCCTTTGAAAAATTGATCAAGAATATACTATGCCAATACAGTTACAGTGGCTTTAAAAATTGATTTTTTAGAAACAAGTGATAGAGTAGGCAAATTCATTGTCACAACACTATATATAAACATATATAATATTAATTTATAATATTGAAAATCAAGTTTTTCGGCGTTATTGATGAATGAACACCAGGCTTGAAATACTTTGATTTTAGAAAATATATTATTTATGTACCTTATATACGGTTTATAAATTTTGTTCAAGTATGATCATTGTATTTAAAATGAAGAAGTATTAAAAAAAAAAACAATGATATTTTACTTACTGGTAATCCATCTATGGCCCTAGAAAAATCAATCCGAGACTGTTGTTCAATACCCCTGAGGTGATCTAAAAAATGAAATATATTATCATTATTTAAAATATACCATGCATTGTGTGATTCAAATTAATATCCTTACTGTAGAATACATAGAGTGCTGGATGTTGACCTATTCGACGCAATAGATTTGCATGATAAGACTCAATGAAGTTTTTGGTTCTGTGTGTTAATCGATGGACAGAAAACCGATGTGCACCAACAACTTCCATCCAATAGTGTTGAAAATAGGCCATTTTGGAATTAAGACTATTGTTCAAACCATGCTGTTCCACTATAAAATTTAGAACAATAATTGTTTAAACATAATTTCAAAAGAAAAATAACTATAATATTATGTGGGTGATGAGTGTTAATGTCTTATTACCTAAATTTTGAATGTTTCTAAACCCCAATTCTATTGAAAAACCAATTCCATTGTACGACAATGCTTCAGCTGGTATATGCAGTAAAGCCATTAACTGTAAAAAAATAACTGTTTATTCCTGACTTACATGTATATTTTAACAAAATATTACCATTCGAACCACTCTTCTGGCATCTGCATTGGTGTTACATAGTCTAATAATGTGGTTACTTCGAATAAATCTTATTATACACTAATTGGACATGGGAAATATTTACTTTTATCATGTATCAATTTGTTTCATAAAAATACCTATTTATATTAATTAATTAATTATATTATTTTTATATACTTCCCCTTATAAAGTGAAACCAGCACCCACTATTATTTGATTCTGGCATCACCGTCATAATAGCGTTGTGTAGGCCTTGTTCAAAATCGGAAATGATTTGCAACTCCTCAAAATTTAAATTTAACTGCGAATCGTTGCGAACAAATTGTAACACCGACAGTAGGCCTCTGTGGTAGATTCTGTTAGAAGAGCATACATAATGGGTACTGCCTACAAGAAA
>NC_042493.1:106689938-106692495 GCF_005508785.2 Acyrthosiphon pisum
GCATACACAATTAATTGCTTGTGTACAAAGAAAAAATAGTAATAATAATAATACAAAATAAAATTTTAAATTAAATATATAAATGAGACATACAATTTTTACCTCGATTTTTACCTTGCATTATTTTAATATAACAAAAAAAAATGAAAAATGATTAAATATATCTAAAAAATTCAAAGCTCAGAAACATAGGTACTTATATTAAATTAAAGCATAAATCAATAAAAAATAACGCATATGTTTATCTTTTAGTGAAATTAAAATTGATAAATAGTATAAGTAGTTATGAATTATATCTCGAATTATATTTACTTTGAAATTGAATTACAATTTCAAACAAATAACTTTAACCTAATGATATTAACAATAGTTTAAAAAATATTTATAACATCTAATAAGTTAACACTATAACTTATAAAAAAAAAAAAGCAGGTAAGTAGGTTACAAGTGGGTCTTGAATTAGACTTGAATTCAATGATATAATATCATTGTATAAGAAAAACGATTCTGAGCGGAGACGGTTTGTCAGTCTAGATATTTTATATTTTGTTATTATTTATTTTATCATGTAAGTTGAATTAATATTAAAATATTATAATTTTTTATTCGTTTCTATGGTGATAAGCAAAGCGTTACAAATTAAAATCCCATTTTTAGCGTTTTGTCGTAATTTTTCATTACTTTTTCCCGTGGCATTAAATAACTATTGAGAAAATCGAAAAATGACCTCTCTAAAGTACTATCTTGGTCCAATTTGCTAAAAGATAAGATACTATATATGTGGAAATCGAAGGATTCCTTTTGGTAGAAATTTTGTATACAGAATATAAAAAAATAAATAAAATGAGTGCCTTTGTACTCACGAATGATGTGTAAACATCTTAGCTGTAGTACGACTTTGATTGGGGAATATAATGTCATGGTCTGAGTGGGAATTTGTATAATAAGGTAACAATAATCATACAAGATCGTGGTCTCTTAATTTATATTTCTTCAATATCTTTTATACATGTAATTATTGGTTTATGGTAGCTGAAATAAGATATATAAATTTCTGATTGTATAGCTTTTAAAAATCGCGAGAACTAGTGTAGAAACTAGATCGTCTAGTGTAGTTTTGTAGTTGGTACTCGGAATATTTCGAGCGTTATTCATCTTTAAATTTAATTTATTTTCTAAAAACGAAATCAGCGGTTGTGCCTCATTTGATGAAAAGTTGATGTTGAAGTCGCCTCCCAGTATCATTGGCATTTTGTCGTAATCTTCTCCAAGTTCTGCAGCTCCTCCCGGAGTGTATGGAAGTAGAACTAAGTGCAAGTATTTTACGATATCGTTTATATGTTGGTTGGGCGATATATAGACGACGACAGAAAGAACTTTCTGCCCGTTCAGTAATATACATTCGGCTGCACATAAGTCTCCAATCGGTCTTGAAGTCACTGTTAGACCTGTTGTTTGACGATATTCAATGTCCATGTTTGGTGTCGTTATGCAACAATAAAAGTAACCTGAATTGTCTTTCGTTTAAATTGTTTAATTTGTAGAAAAACGGTAGCGTCGGTAGGCACCTTTAAATATGTAGATTATCTGTTTTTTCGGGAATATTATTTCATATTAACGTTAAAATGTTTATTGTTTAAAGACAACTTATCGTTAACTAACTTAATGATTATTTAATTATTTAGGTTAATAAATATAATATAAATATCATATTTCCGTAATAATTATCCATAGAAAATAATAGCTTTTATAGTAATTTATAAAAGTGCAGTCTGATAGTATATAGACTGATAGTATAGCTATAGCATAATAAATGTATTTCCCGTTTGTTATATTACGAATTGTATGTATTAGGTATACGTAGCATACCTATACATTCCATCGAAAAAGTAATATTCGATCACAAATCGCAATACAAAATTAAAATATAAGAGGTGTACGGTAGTATTGATATAATTGAAAATTGAAATAATAAAATAAAAAATAACAATATATGAATAGGTATAAAATGAATAATACGATTAACTTAAGACGCGTATTATACTCAATATTTTAAATACACCGTACTTTCCAATTTCCGTGCGTGCGCGAGCATAAACGCATAATAATGAATAAAGATACGTGGGTATTTTCGGCGTTCTTGACTGTAAATTATATTTAATTAAATTAAATAAAAAAGTAATTACTTATTACCTTTTCAATTGATGAACCACAGTAATGTTTGAGTTACTCAATACCTCGTAATAATATAGTAATATAATATAGTAATACCTCGTACAGACACGACGACGACGACGACGCACAAAACGAGTCCGCACGGGCGGTAGTAGTGTATAATAATATTATTATACGATATTAACACGGATTCGCGAGTATAATATGTAAACGAGAATAATAATTAATTAATAATATGTTGGCAGCACACCGTACGAATTGCCACCCCACTCCGCCCGACAGTCCCTTCTACGCGCGTGACGTCCGCCGTCTCAGCCGCCGCGTATGTTTGGTAGCCTGCGCAACGACCGTCACACACACACACACACACACTCAAGCATTC
>NC_042493.1:106694048-106706360 GCF_005508785.2 Acyrthosiphon pisum
TAAATAAAAAAAATAAAAAATAAAAAAAATAAACACCATTGTAAAACCACTAGCAACAATTGAATTAATATTTTTTTTTCATATTATAATATTATATAAATATATATAATATATATATATATCATATATTATATGAACTATAATTTAATAATTATACCTGCACTAGCAGCTAGGTATGAAATTATCGGGTCTACTATCAAACCGCTGGCCTGAATTGTTCACCAATAATTTTCTGAGCTTCTTTTCGAGCTATATCATCCATGTAACGCCTATATTGTAATAATTTTTATTGGGCTTCAGATGCATAATATAGTATGCTATAAACCGTGTTCTTACAACTTGTAGTAGTACTTCTACCTACTACGCATTTTACAAATCTGACCAAATCGAGACGTAACCTGCGTTCTCTGTACCATGCTTCACTATTGTTTTGGTCTCGAGTATTGGATTAAATTTCATCAATATTTGAGTTTTTTAAAGAAACGAGGAATTGATTTTTTTTCCTTCAAACATTTCTGGTGATAATTCGTCGACTAAAGGCTCAGTCAAATCATAGTCCTCATCTGGTCCGTTATCTGTATGAGTTCTTTTTAAACACGGATTTCAAGAAAAATACTCGTCTTCGTTTAGTGTTAGCAACTATTCTACTATGGTTTTTTAAATATTTTTTTCCAAATTTTCCTATTACGAACATGATTAAACGGTTGTATAATATTTATTTAATATTTGTTTTTATTATTAAAGAAATTCCGTGTTTATACATTATAGTTATTTGTTGATATTAGAATCTAAGCAGAGCGATGAATGTATTGATTTTACAATTAAAAGTTTTAAATTAAAACATTTTTTTGTGTTCACACTTTACGGGAAAACTAGTCGAAATAATGGTTCTATGTTCAACTTCAGTATCTTATCCGATGGTAAAAGTGAATCTAGTTGGTACATTCAGGAGGTCAAAATTTAAAATTCCCAATAATTTTCAAACGCGCATGGAAAAACAGAAAAAAAATTATGGAAAAACTGTTATTTTTACGCAAAATTGGTTTTCAACAAGATTAAATTTGGTTTTAGATCTAACTCTAAAAAAATTGGTTTAGACACATGAAATTTTCACTGAATGTTTGAATATTTGCATTTTCTATTCACCATTTTATTTTAATAATATTTTTACTAATGTTGAACAAGGTGGTTACTCGTAAATTTTAGTTAATGGAAATAAAAAAAAATTGAGCGTTAATCGATAATTATTTTTTACGGGCGTAAATCGATAATAATTTTTATGTGTGACTTTGATTCGAATTTTGACAATATTTGAAAATTATTTTGATAAGTCTCAGAATCATTTTTCGTATATAATGATATTATATCATTGAATTCAAATGAACACCATCCATTAAAGTGACCTACTTTTTTAGATTCGAGTGGAACGATGAATGTATTGATTTTACAATGATGTATGTTTTTTTTAAATTTTTAAATTAATTTTTTTGTGTCTGCCATCACCTTTTAGGACAGTAAAAATGCTTAGATAGAAAAATTTCCTTGTAGTTTTCAAAAGCACCGTGAAAAACAAACGAACAATTAAGGAAAAACAGGAATTTTTACGCAAAATCGTTTTCGAGAAAATCGATTTTGGTTTTTGGTACAACTCTAAAACAAATGACCTGAAATAAATATAGGTACATAAAATTTTGACTGAATATTTATATTAGCAATTTCTATACACTATAACATTTTTCAAATATTTTGATTTATTTTGAGCTGTTTACGGACATTTTCAGTTTCCATTTTTTTTAGTTTTTTCTAGTTTTTTCTATAAGTATCAATAAAATTTTATTTGTTAGTTAAAAAAGCTTTAAAATTTAATAGAAAGTTCCTATTATATTGTTTCAAAGGCAGATGAAAAAAATTAAAAATCCACAATTTTTTTTTTATAAGCATCTAAAGTTCAAATATTGACAAAATAAGTAAAAATGACGAAAATTTGCAAATTATTTTGAGTTAGAAACTCATGAAAAATTTTCTTTTTAAATCTAAGATTTTAAAATGTAATACCAGATTCATCATAACTTTGTCTACCTTTTAAAAAAAAAAATGTATACAAGCAAGTCAAATTAAATTTTTATGAGCGTTTGATATTCATAATATGAATTCATAATATGATATTCAAAATATGAATTTTTACAACATTTGATATTCACTCAATTTCTCACGTAACGATTTTCTTATTTTGTTGTAATCAAAAAACAAAGGACTGTAGACACTTGAAAATTTCACTGAATGTTTATATGAGCATTTTCTATACAAGATTAAAATTTGAAAATAATTTGACACTTTTTGAGTTGTTTACGGATATTGTCAGTTTTCAATTTTTTTAGTTTTTTTTTCTATGAATATCAATAAAGTTTTATCTATTGGGCCAAAAATAGTAAGAAATTAATACAAGGCTCCTGCTATATTGTTACAATAGCAGTTGAAAAATATTAAAAATACATCCGCACAATTTTTTTTTTATAAGCATTTAAAGATCGAATTTTGACAACATTTATCAAATTTAAAATTGAATAATTATTTCGTAGTTAAAAGTTTATAAAATGTTTAACTTTTATACTTAAGGATTGAAAATTTAAAACAATATTCAACGTAAGTAGTTAATTCTGTTACCAAAAAATCTAAAAAATACATAAATAAGCACAGTTTATTTATATAGTCATTTTAAGTTCAAATTTGGACGAAATTACATATTTAAAAACCTAGAATAACTGTTTTAGTTATTTTGTTGTGATTGTATAATATTATTCGTGGTTACTTGAAACTTCTAAAGTATACTATTATAACATATCTATGATAGTACCACGGTTTGTTGTTGATGTATAACGCGTTACCTAATGGATATTGTGATATGATTAATTTGGAATTTATTATTGGTAGGTACCTATTATAGGTCAATTTTTTTTTAATACCATAGATAAGTATATAATATGTCTAATACCTAGACAGCTCAGAATCGTTTTTCTTGTACAGTGATATTATATCATTGAATTCAAATTTAATACTATCCATTATACAGTGACCCACTTTTAACCTACTGTATAGCAGAGTGACATCCACTTACCCACTTTTTTTAAGAATGGGATTTATAAAACCAAAGGCTCCAGGGGTCTTTTGTGTACAAGGCCAAAACTGATTATAGGTACATTTTATTAAAAAATCTATTTAAATATTTTAGATTAAAACATTCATGTTTTTTATGTATTCATAGTATAAATTATAATAATGTAAAAAAACAATTAATAGTTATAAAAAAAATAATAATTAACACTTAATAAGTATCTACCTTCTGGGTATAGCAATAAATGTAAATCATTTTTCAACTTAAAATACTTATTTGTTTATTATTATACACAACCTACCCGGTATTATAAAAAATAATACAATTAATAAATTAATATTTATTTAAATGATAATCATTAAACTAATATTTTAGGATGTGTATCTGTAAGGGTATCAGGAAGTAAATAATGTTTAAATATACCTAGGTATTATTGTTGAGGATATTGATGTATAGTTAATTAAGAAGGTTGCTGTTAAATATCTGTTGGATGATATCTGGTTAATAAAATGGATGCTGTTGATGGCGTTCCTATGTTATGATTCAGAGAAGGGTAGAGAGTATTGGAATAATAGGTATAGAATGGTTTTATAGCTATATGGAACTTCGGATTGCAAAGTATGTATACTATAGATACTATGATTAGAGAGTTCTGGTACAGGATTGTTTGAGTTGAATGTATTGACAGGATTTTGGAAATTGTGTGGTTGTTGTACTGATTTTGAAAGAGATTTGAAAAAATTAATTATATGTGATTGAAAATCCAGTTTTTGATTTTCAGTTAATTTTTTGATGTGGAAACTTGAATGAAACTTGAGATATTAATTTCGTTTTCAGTGTCTTCTATAATTGACTCATCGGCAGTGTTTGGAAAAATTTCATTGACTTCATTTGAGACATCTGCATTACCCACAATATTACTTGCCGTCCTAATAGGTAATAATACTTTATTAAATATTAATATACAAATACAAAATATTATAAATAATAAAATTATTTATTTTGTAGAAATTTAAAAAATTAAATATATGAATAAAATATAATATAATATAAAATATAATAATTAATAATAGACTTTCAAGATTTCTCAGATTATTTGGTTACATTGTGAACTGCATATTTTTCAACTGCTATGGTAACAATTATACAGGGTGTAACAGGAAGACCTGACATATGAAATAACTAAATACGATCACATTAATATCATATTATTATGTAAGTATTAAACTATTTTATTTTAGATAGGTAACAATAATATTATTATTGTTGAAAAATAATTTACTATTATTTGTATAGTGAATTGAGTATTACTAAGTATTACTTGATGAATTTGTAGCAGGTGCCAGACAGCTGATGCAGCACCGGTTGGGCTTGTTGGCACTCGGCAAACGAGAAACACGACGACGACAATGAGCTCGGATTTTAATCTAGGTATGTCCTATATTATTTCATTATCATTATTAATTTAGTCGTAGAATTTTGATTAAAAATTAACTCGACTTCACCGAGTCTACGTCTATGACGGTTCACCAGAGTGCTGGACTTTGGATACCTTTAGTACATTTGGTACCTTGTACTTTCAGTAGTGACGCGGTCTGTTGCTTGGACGGAACGTCCCTTCGTTGTCATTTAGTGCAGCGGCTTTCAACCGGTGCGTCGCGATAGAGTCTACGTGAAAAGAGAATCACGTACCTCCTCAAGTTAATACAATTTTATTTTTCTGGAAAAGCCAACATAGAAATCATGTTTCAGAAGGCACAGTTTATATACCAACTCTTTGGTAAGTATCTTAAAATTAATTTTTTACTTTTTATTGCTGTTTTCATTGTTCTGAATAGATATATATTTTGTACCTAAGTATGAACATATCTATATTGTCTTTAGTGCTTGAATTGGAAATTATTAAGTTCTTTCAATCCAACAATTTAAAAACAATTCAAAATTATTGAACGCAGACTCATCAATACTAAAAAGTATTAGGTAGTCAAAACTATTGGAAAGATAAAATGTTTTTGCTATTGAAAATTTAAAATTCATTAGATAGGTTAACCTATATTATTGACAACAATTTAAATAGTTATAAATTACGTAACATCATAATATTAGGTGTATTAAATTATTGGATTTTTGGTTTAATTGTCCTAAATGTATCCCCTATTTCCCCTGTATTAAGTAAATTGTAATGCCCATCATAAGAAAAGTTTGAGATCAGTGGGCAGCGATAAATTTTAAACAGGAGGGAGAAAATTAGGGCCTCATGTAAAAGTAATATGGAACCCAAGTAATTAAAACTATTATTCTGTTTTTTTTCTATATAATTAATTGACTTGAGCGCTACACATATAATATAACATTTTAATTTTTATTAATTAATAGTGAAAATAAAAAATTTTAAATCTGATTTAAATTGTTTTTTGAAAATTTCAAAATATCCAATTTGTAAATCTGAATTTAAAAAAACTTTTTAATGTAAGAACATTCAATGAAGTCAACGGGTCTATTTTTTAAATTTTTTCTAAGTAAAACTTATAAATTTAATAAGTTATAACCTTTAAATAAAATATTTAGATTTTAATAAGTAGGTACCTATTTAAAAATTCTGGTAAAATGTTCAAAAAAAACCTAATTTAATTATATATTAAATTTTTTTATTTCAAGGGAATCTACAGTCTATAGTTTTGCATAGTAAGTATGTTCAATAATTACAGAAAAATATACTTAACAGTGAGTCTTAAGTCTCAAAGAAGATTACCCAGTAGTGACACCCTACAAAGTGACGGTGTACAATAAAAGTGCATAGTAACAAAAAATAGAATATTTTTATAATTTATGGTAATGTTAAAACCTATATACTAAACCCTACTTGGAAATATTGAGGACTGAGTCTAATTTATTGGTAGAGTCCGTCAATTTAAATTACAAATACAATTTTCTTTTTTTTTTTTTTTGCTATATTGCTTTTTAAATTCAATTAATTTTTTAATAGTATTCACACAATATAAAAATATAATACAAATATTGCAAGCCCAATTGAAATGAAATACTCATTAAAAATTATCTATACTTCAAATAAAAATGTTATCGAGTTATATGACCTGTACCTAACCATTCAGTGGCATTGTGAGGTTTCATGAATAGACAGAGGGAAATAGGTAATGTGGAGAATATTGTTCCACAGAACATATTTGAGTAGGAGACACATCTGAAAGCTACTTAACAAAAAATATATGACTGAGTAAATATGTTTATATTTAAATATAAAAAATGTAATTAATAATTACAAATATGTTCCAGAATAGCGATAGAAGTGGGCCATCCGATAGAAATGGAGTGTGAATAGTGCAATGATCCCATTTTACCAAGGTATGTTAGAGATATTAAGGGAGGATTGAAGTATACGATTTTTTGGCATTGTCTTCACCAACAATACATTCATTCAAGAAATGAATGTACACTTAAATTGTGTAAGAAAAATGTGCATGGATATCACATTCCAAATAAGATCACGAAAACCAGCTGATATAGACAAAGTTTGTTCCATACGTTGGATGATACTTTAGAATTTGTATAATTAGGTATTTTTTTTTTAATTTCAGTTGCCGACTATAACTTGGAAGATCAGCCAGAAGATTTATTTAGTTTCTGTGAACGGTTCTGGATAGATACTGCGACTCCACGGATATTTAAAGTGTTCAGGCTCTATAGTACTATAGTACAGGACAAACAACTAGATTGAATCATACCACACATCCCTTTTACGGTTAATGGGCCAATACCTTACATCGTAGGGATTTTATGGTAATATTTTTTATAAAATTTAAGTACAATTGTTATGGTTTTGAAATATTATAGGAAGCTTATTGCTTATATCATAAAATTGTATGTATACATTTCTTAGTTCACTCGTTAACAGTAGTGGAGAGAGGTCAAAATAATTTCGGTTGAACAGTCAACTGGTAGAGGGTTATTACAACTGAACTCACATTAATTACTTTATTAACAATGTTATTTTTATTTAAATGTTTTTTAATTACTAACATGTCTGAACAACATACTTATCCTAGTTTTTTTTTTATTAGGTCAGGGAAGCAGATTCCAAGGTGTACCAACGTAATGATGTGACCTTAAGAAATACATGGATAAATGTTGAAAATAGCGGTTATAATCTAAGTGATTATAATATCATAAGAAATGTGTCATACACAACATATCAAATTAAAAGAATTAAAATTCGAGACAATTTTCCATATTATGAGTAATTTATAAATTAATATAAATCATAATAAATACATACTTTTTAAAAGTAAGCAACAATTTGTTTAACTTGATTCTTCAATTTTATCGTCTAGAAGCTATAGTACCGGGTATTAATCCACTGTTGCCCGTTCAACCACTTCTGATACCTCGACCATTGTCACCAGGTTTAAAGCAGTCAATATATCCTCGTCCACCAGAGTTAGGAGAGAATCCCAGAGCAATTCCAGGACTCCGAGGATTATTAACCGTCTTTATTGATGAAAAAGGATTTATCTATTACCAGCATAAGTAATTCGAAGGGTTAGTATATTAACAAAAGAATGACATATCATAATATAAAATATAAGATTATAAAATACAATTTAATGTAACTTCTTTACGTCATATCACTGCTACTAAACACACTTATAATTTAGTATGCAATGTGTACGAATAAATAATAATAAAAAAAAAAACATTTAAAAGTAATATTAACCCAAGTAATTAAAACCTTTATTCAATTTTTTTTTTTTTTTCTATATAGCTTATTAACCCTTGCGCTACACATATAATATAACATTTTTTATTTATATTTATTAATGCTAAAAATAAAACATTTTAAATCTGATTTAAATCATTTTTTTTAAAATAGCCAATTTGTAAATCTGAGTTTAAGAAAACATTATATTATAAAAACATTACATTACATTTGAGCAAAAAAAACATGCCTTACAGGAGTGTAAAGTGTGTTTTGGTCGATATAATACACCCTATCAACCCCCCCCCTCCCTAAATAGGTATTGGGTAATAAATTAGTAGAAAAGTCTAATAATTGAGGTGGAAACTAAAATATAAAATTTAATTTTAAAATTTTATAGAATTACAGAAATAGTCAAATGTGACAAAGGCCTGCTTTGAAATAGCCTTGGTTAAACAATATATATATTGTTGATTGAATGTCATGTTACAAATTTTAAAATACGGAGTACTTCAAGGATGATAATTTTTCCTGAAATATTAACCCTTTGAGGAGCAGCCTTGGAATACGTAAATGCAACTCAGGGCTTAGGAATGAAAAATTTGAAAAAAAATTTTGAGCGAAGACGTATATATACGTCCTATTTTAATAGGATTGATAAATGAAAATAAATCGATTGATTGAAATTTAACTTCACAGATGGCAGCACATACTTTATATAAGGTATTTTACGTTAATGAAACATAAACAAAGAAATTAAAAGAAAATTGCGGTAAAAACGTATATATACGTCCATGCTCTTTTCGACAGTATATTTTAAAACGTATATATACGTCCATGCTCCTCAAAGGATTAATGTTTATTTTATGGTTTTCAAGCTACATTTTCCCACATTTTGTATTCTATAGTATCCTATATTGTATTAATTAGTTATATTGAATTACTATAATATTAGCACCTACCAAATAAATTGTATATGTTACCAGCATAACAGTATACAACATTATAAATTATAAATTATAAGCAAATGGTTTGCTTAATGCAGACTTACAGGGCTGCAACTCTGTCACTTTTCTCACTTTTTGTCACTTTTTTTTTGTTTGGTTACTTTTTGTCACTATATTTCGAAAACTGTCACTTTTCTCACTTATAGCCATTTATTATAATGTTTCACAAAAGAAACCAAAAATAATTTTAATTATGTAATTTTTTAAATTCCGTTAGTTTAATTTTACCCTAACAATATTCGTATATAATATATTAATATATTGTATTGTACCATTATAGTCGTGATACATCCGTGATTAAAATCTTTGATAATGGTGCGGCGTAATGGTCTCTCATATTTTAAATAATCATTAGGAAGTAATTAAACTGATTATATATATATATAATCTATGATTAAAACACGATACCCACGGGCCACGGACGTGACGATACCCAATGAAAATCAGGGGCATTATTTCAAATTTTTTTTTTATTGGTGCCAAAATGTTTGCAGGCCATTCAGATCATTACCATGCCACATAGAAAACTTTTTTTTTTTTTTTGGGGGGGGGGGTCAAGTGGGGACAAAAACTGTAGAATATTTGTATAATTTATTTAATATGTCATTTATATTAGTATGAAAATATTACAATATTGTTACTATTTTTGGCGAACTATGTGTAGGTACTTTAAATATATTTATTTTATATTGTGGATACCAGTGTACAAAGGTAAATACACTTGGTAAATAAATGTATGGGTATAAATCACCTTTATAATAAAATACCTAACCGAACCTAACCTACACTTTTTTCTCCCTGCATACTCAAAATAAATAATATAGCAGATAGCTAGCTTAATAAAACTTAAATAAATTTATTTTATTGGTATCCTTCGCAAAGTTTGTATTTTAATTTTATCGATTATAATATTGTGGGACCACAAAATCACATCAAACATTCTTGGAAATTAAACATTACTACAAAATATTTTATATTTTTTCAGTATTGAAAAAAAATATATAATATATTTATAATATAAAACACTTAGGTATATCGGCGCTTATATTTATTGTTGGCAGGCCAAAGAAGGCATTTAAAAAAAAAAATTGCGCAAATGTACACCTTGCACCCCCCCAAATGACACACCTAATGAAAATCTGATAAAATTATGTCCTATGCATGATTAAAGATAGTATCTATCATAGATTGTTATTATCAATGGTATCTATAGCAGGCTGTGGTCCTATGTAATCGCATGATCTTTTAACTTTTGTTAGTTTATTAAAATTGTTTTTTATTAAGAAAAAGATAGTCACTTTTAGTCACCTAAAAAAAAAATTAATCATTTTTCTCACTTTTTTATTTCATTATTTGAGTTGCTGCCCTGAGACTATCTAAATATTTATTTTATATATTATGCTTGTAAACAAGATATTTTTCGCATCACCTTCCAATAAGAAATTAAGTTAAGATTTAGAAATATATTATAGACATCAAAAGTCTACACAAGCATATTATAATGGTTTGTCCATTTTAATTTGTATAGTTTTATTTGTTTTAGTTTGACTGGAATCAATACTTCTTCACATTAAAATAATTATTCTAATAATTAAGTATTATGCATAGAAAATACTCTTACAAAATAATATTATGACTGCAGTAAAATCATATGATATTTGAATGAATTTATTATAGGTAGGTATCTATTATAGGTCAATATTTTTTTTTTACATAAGGCTGATTTACACGTTACCAGTCAGCGTACCTGTCAAAGTCGCCAGTAACTGAATGCCAGCGACTGGCAACGTCTAAACATAACCTGCCAGTTGTTGGAGAAGCCAGTGAGGCACTAGCGCGCCAGCAGATGTCATTGCCAGTCAAACAAATATTTTTGTTTTGCTAGAGCGTTGCATTTTCCCTCCACTATAATTTTGCTTATCAATTACCTAATTAAAAAAAAAATTGTTTATAGTTACTTTTATGTAATCCTTTAAAACTGAATATATGGCATCACACACATCAGGAATCATATTTGAAATAGAAGATTTAGAAACACGGAACATAATTGACAACATTCTGGAATTCATTCCTGAAGCTAGAAATGTTAATGTAATTTCTAGCTTTAGCCTGGCTGGTAGAGCGGCGCGCATAAAAGTGTCATCACGGGTAATGGTTGGTCTTATCATAATCAACAACGCTTCAAATTGCTCTGGTGTTAGCCTAATCACAGATTTAAATTCTTGTGGGTCATTGTCATGCAGTTCTTTTATGATTGTCTCTGATGCTTCACATTTTTTTTATCCATCCAATCTCTTATCCAAACTTTTCGTTTTTTCTTCTTCGATTCCTCCTCACATATTTCCAATAGCTCGTCACACAACACTATAGAAATAGAACCCATTGCTTTTTTAAAAGCAATGCTGTAAGCTGTTTCTGCCATAATGAAATTAAAGTACTGAAAAAAATGTATTCTAAGCTATAAAGTTTACTATGTTAACTACAAAAGCACTACTGCCCTAGTTTCACAAATTGATAGCACAATGCAACTATAATAATAGTAGCTGGCGTCGTGTAAACGATGGACGCCAGTCACCTGCCAATTCCAGTTGGCAGACGCCAGTGACCTTCCAGCTACCATGCCAGCAACTGGTATCGTGTAAATCAGCCTATAGATAAGTATATATATTATGTCTTATACCTAGACTGATATACCGTCTCCGCTCAGAACCGTTTTTCTTATACAATGATATTATATTTATATAGTTGAATTTATAATTAATACCATCCATTATACAGTGACCCACTATTGTAATCTACTGTACAGCATAGCAACATCCACTTGCCCACCTTTTTCTTATTCAAACTGGGAAAATAACGTATATTTATAACATAATTCATATAGGTATTACAATATTACATATATTTTCTAAACTTAAATAGGTACATTAAAATACAAAATCAAGTTCAGCACTACACGAATATCAAGCGATTCTTGTAATTTGTAAAGTACTTTAGTATTTCAAAAGTATTATAAATACTTTCTGAAAGTACGTCTCTATCTGTAACATTTTTATCATGCTGATGATTACCTATATTTTGATTAGCTTATTAAGATTCCTAAAATCAAAGGCTCCAAGGGTCTTTGGTGTGGGAAACTGATTAGGTACATATAATTAAAAATCTATTTAAATATTTTAGATTGAAACATTCATGTTTTTTTAAGTATCTATTCACTGTTTAAATTATAATAATGCAGTTAATAGTTATAAAAAATATATATATACCTATATTCTTGGTAGGTATAGCAATAAATGTAAATTATTTTTCAACTTAAAATACTTATTTGTTTATTATTAAACATAACCTGGCCGGTATTATAAAAAAAATAATACAATGTATAAATTAATATTTATTTAAATAATAATCATTAAACACAGCTATTTGTATAAGGATATATATCTGTAAGGGTGCCAGGAATTAAATAATGATTAAATATA
>NC_042493.1:106706460-106708226 GCF_005508785.2 Acyrthosiphon pisum
GGGAACACATTGCTTACGATTTGCATGTTAGTTACACAAAAAAAGATATAGGTAAAAAGTTCGTTGATTATTTAGGTTCAATTAATTTTAATGCCATGCCGCTTGAGCTGAAAAAAAATATTGTAAATAATGTAAATAAAAATAATTATGAATTTAAGAAAAGATCTATTGTAAACTAGTTGTTTCTTAATCTTTAAATGTATCGTATGTTAAATTAGGAAATAAGTTTATATAAATATTGTAATTTTGATGTATTTTATAAATTTTATTGTTTACAAACAACTCATTTATCTCGCCACAAGCTCTACTTATTGGGGTAAATTAAATAATTAATGTATGTAACTATATTATTTATTCAATAAAAAAAAATCTTTTAACTTTGGCACACAGGTACCTAGGATTTTGGCGCTTATGTACGATACGATTTTGGCGCTTTTGTACGATACGACTTTTTTTTTCTTATCTCATTTTGGCGCTTATGTCTTCCACCAGCTAATATATATCGAGACGTTTTTCAAATGCATATCCCAAAAGAAGAAATGCATAGAATCGCTAAACACTACTACAGTGGTTGACTACAACCAGAAGTAATTGAAAAAAGTTTTTTTACATTTATATTTTAATAAAATAAAAACACATAAATATTTGTAAAATGTTCGTTCTGCATATATTTTTTAAACAATGATACATCGACGTGATTAATTATATATTTTTTACAATAATAACGACCGTTTACTTTTGTAATTTTGAATGGCAATCGTTGAAACAAGCATCCATAGTCAAGCCCGGATTAAGGGAGGGGCCAGAGGGGGCCATGGCCCCCGGGCCTCGAAAGTTAGAATTTATTTAGGGGCCTCTAATTTGTCCATTACTTTTTTTGTTATAGGCTATGTAACACTAAATAAATCACTGAAAATCGACGACAACAAAATAGATGACAACAAAATCGATGATTATTTAGCAACGAAAAAAGCTTGTAAATTATAATTTATAAATAAAGTGGTACATTCAGTGCCGCAATAACCGGGTGTGTTGCGTGTGTCAAACACACGGGCCCAGGGCCCCAACCCATAATGGGGGGGCCCAAAGATAAAAATTTTAAAATATTATATAAAAATAAAAAATAAAACCATTTTGTTATAATAATAGTTACTAATAAAGATTGAACAATAGATCGGTTTTGTTTTGTACACAACTATACAACATTATCTTACATCAACGTTTCTTTTGCAGCCTGTATAAGTTGTATAACCGAAATTCAAAATAGAAAAATAAGACTAAAAAGGTGAGTAAGTGGATGTCGCTCTGCTGTACAGTAGGTTATAAGTGGGTCACTGTAATAGATGGTGTTAAATTTGAATTCAATGATATGTATTAGAAAAACGATTCTGAGCGAAAACGATCAAACAGCCTATGATATTACTAAGTTTACTAAGTATATTTGATGATATTATTGTGAATAAAGTAATTGATATATAACCTATTTACGTGGAACCTTGTTTTAAATGTTTAATCCTTAGCTATAAAAGTTAAACATTTTATACATTTTTAACTACAAAATATTTATAAAAATTAAAATTTGATAAATGTTGTCAACATTTCGAACTTACAATGCTTATAACAAAAAATTGTGCCTATGTATTTTTAATATTTTTGAAATGCTATTGTAACAATATATCAGAGCCTTGCATTACATTTTCATGCTTTTTTACCCAACAAATAAATTTTTATTGATATTTATAGAAAAAAAACTAAAAAATTGAACT
>NC_042493.1:106709007-106710426 GCF_005508785.2 Acyrthosiphon pisum
GTCGGCTGGTCACTTCACCCTGGAACACATTATATACATTAATATTTTTTTTTTCGTACAAGGGCTTCATTTAAAACTTTGGCCCCTGGGCCTCAAAATTGTCTTAATCCAGGCTTCTCCATAGTAGCCACTTCTAGCCTCTCGTGTGGTGCCGTTATTTCTAACTTAGCCCAGTAATTTCTGGTAGCTACCTACTCAGCAGTTCCAGTGGCCTCACGATTTTTTTCGATTTGCTTTAATTCTTGGTCTACATTTTAGACTTTAGTGTCCCGAAGATTCATCAGATGACAACGGGTAAGAGTTATGAAAAACGGGACTGTCTTGTTGAAAATAGTATCTACGCCGTATGGTCACCCTATAATAATAAATTATGTGTATTTTGTTTAAAGAGCAAAAATATAGATTTTTTCGAGAAATGGCCAGTGGTAATGTGTCATTGAGGTGTACCAAAAAAAATGTATATCATAATTTATGATTTATTAATTTTATAATATAACATAATTTTTATAAGACAGCGATTTTCAAATAGCTATCTATATAAAATAATATTAATATAATATAGTATACATATAATATCATTTTTATAACATATATCAATTTTGAAAAAACTACTTATATAAAATATTTATTTTGGCGCAAATGATATTGTCATGTTTGCATCTTTGGCGCTTATGTCATTATGTTGGGTATAACGTATAACAGGTGTAAAATATTAGATTGGCGCTTAAGTCCTACAAATTTTGGCGCAAATGATAAGGTCATTTTTGTACTTTTGGCGCTTATGTCATGTAGCCAAATTAGCGAATAGGGACAAATGGACGTAGCCGTTTGGACGTGGCCGTTTGGACGTGGCCGTTTGGACGTAAAAAAAATATCAGTTGAAAAATCAATAGTTTTGGTTTATTTATAGGTGTTTATAAATTATATGTTTATAATATAACTAATAGTATCCAGTGTTGGGAATAGATAACTAAATTTTTATCTAGATAAAGATAAAGATAAAGAATAAATATTTTCCTCCTTATATATAAAACGGAGACCCGTGTGGCTCTCCCTATGTATTAATCAGGGCTTAAAACCATTATCAATAAAGTCGGTAATTGGCCGATTATCGTTTAATTTTGATATTTTGGTAACCGGTAACCGTTTCTTTAAAGATATTTCAAACACTATGATAACCGTAAAGGTGGGTTTCCACTACATACGTGTACGTTTACGTGCATATATTGACCGGATACGTTCGCTATGAACGGTTTCCCATCGGTTGATTGGTTATGGATTGGTAACATATTAGTTACCTCGTATATTCTTATGTTATCAAAATTGTTATCAATATAGAACCGTGTACACGTGAAAAGTTGAACTGGATCCAACTTCATGGTATCATGGTCAAGCTTGTGGTAAGAACGTTTAACACCT
>NC_042493.1:106710476-106711472 GCF_005508785.2 Acyrthosiphon pisum
TAAGTTGTATACCCGAAATTCAAAATAGAAAAATAAGACTAAAAAGGTGAGTAAGTGGATGTCGCTCTGCTGTACAGTAGGTTATAAGTGGGTCACTGTAATAGATGGTGTTAAATTTGAATTCAATGATATGTATTAGAAAAACGATTCTGAGCGAAAACGATCAAACAGCCTATGATATTACTAAGTTTACTAAGTATATTTGATGATATTATTGTGAATAAAGTAATTGATATATAACCTATTTACGTGGAACCTTGTTTTAAATGTTTAATCCTTAGCTATAAAAGTTAAACATTTTATACATTTTTAACTACAAAATATTTATAAAAATTAAAATTTGATAAATGTTGTCAACATTCGAACTTACAATGCTTATAACAAAAAATTGTGCCTATGTATTTTTAATATTTTTGAAATGCTATTGTAACAATATATCAGGAGCCTTGCATTACATTTTCATGCTTTTTTACCCAACAAATAAATTTTTATTGATATTTATAGAAAAAAAACTAAAAAATTGAACTGACAATGTCCGTAAACAGCTCAAAAAGAGTCAAATTATTTTCAAAATTTTATCGTGTATAGAAAACGAAAATATGAACATTCAGTGAAATTTTCATGTATCTACAGTAATTCGTTTTTAATTACAACGAAATAACAAAATCCGCTATGTGAGAAATGGAGCGAATATCCAATCTTGTAAAAATATGAAATTCAAACGCTCATAAAAATTTAATTTGATTTGCTTGAAGATATTTTTTTTTTGATTAAGATAGACAAACTTATGAATGATCTTGTATTACATTTTCAAATCTTAGATTTTAAAAGAAAATTTTCTAACTCAAAATAATTTGGAAATTTTCGTCATTTTACGTACCATTTTGTCAATATTTGAACTTTAAGTGCTTATAAAAAAAATTGTGACTATGGATTTTTAATTTTTTTCATCTGCCTTTGAAACAATATATTAGGAGCCTTCTATTAAAATGTCAA
>NC_042493.1:106711572-106713703 GCF_005508785.2 Acyrthosiphon pisum
TTATAAATAATTTATTTTTAAAATTTGATATGAACTAAAATTATTATTGTGTTAATGTCTAGTATACGATATAATTAGTACTTTAACTGTGTATATTAACACAAAAGATAAAATGCCAAAAACCAAGATTTAGGTATTAATAAAAGACTTTTTAAGGAATTCATTCAAATTTATTGACTTAATTATTAGGTTTTAAGGGTGATTTAGAAAAAATAAATGTTAAACTATAAAACTGTTGTGGTATTTATATTAATTGTTTGAACATTTTAGATATTAGAACAAGTATACAATTAAACCAATTATTTTCATATTTTATATCTTGTATTAACTTAAAACTTATTAAAGTTATTTCTCCGTGATTAAGCTTAAACCTGATAATATTGGTTTTTAAAATTTATAATTAACTGTAAATAGCAGAAAATAGTAATTGTGAAATATGTAACTACATTTAAGAGCACTTTTACCTACAACCATATGGTGGAAAATTTTATTTTGTGACAATGAATTAATGGTCTAAACTAAAAAATGTGTAACACGAAATATTACAAAAAATTGGCCCTGACTTTGGTGATCGATGTTGGAAAGATCCAAGTATCGAACGACGAACATTCGCGTCGGTTTTCGACAGTGTGTATAAACGCAGTCAAAACAACAATAATATGTATGTTTAATTTTAGTCATCCATAGCGAACGTTCGCTTAAAATTATACAAGACCAAATTCTTGCGATTGTTCTCGCCTTATATCCTGCAAGCGATTATTTTTGAGTGAATACATTGACTTTATAATATAATCTAGCTGTTTATTTTTAAGCCCATTTCGGCTGCGATTTAATATCACCCTCACCGCGTAAACATGGATATAAATTCACTTCGTGTGAAAAAAAGCAGCTGGACACTTACATACGCACGGGCACACACTCGCACACACTCACACACTCGCACACACACACACACACACACACACACACAAACACAATACACACGACGCACACAATTTCAAATATAGTATGTTTGTCAAAGAAATATATCGAGAACGGCAAGACGTACAAAAATAAACAAAATATATTCTGAACCAGGATACAGGACGATCCCTTCGTCGCGCACAACGAAGAGCTTTTTTAAAATTTGATTGTTTTGAACGACCAGTATAGTAAATAAGACATAAGAACATTATGGGTTTTATTAGTTTTTTTTAATAATTATAGCCAATAGAAAATGTTTTGCTCGGACAAAAAACTTGAAAATGTAGGTAATACAACTTTTCTCATATGTTATCGTTAGTGAAAATTAAAAAAAAATTGAGTGTAAAGATAGGTACCTATTAAATGGCTACATATACGCACGATTTTTTTAATAATTATTTTAAGGTCAAATGTTGACAACATTTATAAAAATCTCGATTATTTTCAAATTATGTACTTAAAAATCATAAAATATTAAATTTTTATAGCTAAGGATTGAAAACTGAAGACGAGGATTCTCGTAAATAATGCACACTGTAACCAAAATATCTAAAAAATATATAAACTTTAAACACAGTTCTTTTTTCTATACTAATTCTTAAGTTTATTTTTTGACGAAATTACATATTAAAACCAAGAATAATGGTTTTAGTTATTTTGTTGTAATTTAAAAATATTATTCGTGGGTACCTATATGAAACTTTTAGATTGTGTTATTATATTTAATACACACAATAACTGTCTAAGCCAACGAATAATAGTCCATATGAAATGGTAGTAAATACTATAAATCGTGTCTACGTTTTATAAATACCTACGTTATTGGCTCCACTTTTTAGAAAAAAGCGGCACCTCAATATTACTCTATAGTCGGTTATCACCGCGTACCACTCGGCACTCAGCCACAGGCCCGTATACACTCACACTTACAAAACATTAATCGTTTTCATATTATTTTATGTTTGTATGTTAAGAAGAAGTGATACGTGGGGTGTTGTCTCCGTCTTATAAGTACGTAACATAACAAATTTTACGCTCAGCAGAACACGCGTAGCTCCGTTAATTTAAAAATTGGAGTGAATTGACTTCTTATAAAATCTAAAGGTAAATAATATATCTATGCAACCTCATGGGTTTTTAGATTCTGAGTGGAACGATGAATGTATTG
>NC_042493.1:106715445-106719235 GCF_005508785.2 Acyrthosiphon pisum
TTTTCTATACAATAGATATTATATCATTGAATTCAAATTTAATACTATCCATTATACAGTGACTCACTATTGTAACCTACTGTTCAGCAGAGCGACATCCACGTACCCACCTTTTTTTAAATTAAATTTTAATTTTAAAGCGAGTTATGGGGCAGTGGCGTACATACGGGGGGGTTTTCGGGATCAACCCCCCCCCCCCAGGACCAAAAAAAAAATTTTTATATTATTGATGAATTTCTTATTATTAATCAATAATCATCCGTGTATACACAAACATACGTCATAATAATATGACTATTGAGTATAACACTATACTTATTACCAACAACGAAAAAAGATTTCATAACGAAATTATGGGTGCCGTATATATCAATCAAAATATACATTTGATCGTACACAGTCAGTTAGTAGCGTGCATACATCTTAATATTGTCATTATCTCGACCGACTCGATCGGACAACGGAGAAAAAACCGATTACGTTATAATCCTTGAATTTCGCGTGAGCAACAATATACGGTGAAATAGATTCTATTTTTATAGCAGTATCGTAAATGAGTAATGACCATGTTAAACATTTTCGTTAAATAATATTATGAAATTTTCGTTCATTCTGTTCTATTCTGCATTTCTGCCGTTGGAAAATGAATTAATGTTGTAATTAATTTTAATAGGGAAGACTTAATGGTCTAGCTATGCTCTCGATCAACAAAAACGATTCAATTACTCCTGATGAAGTGCTGGTTGAACTATCCAATAAAAAAAGGATACTAGAATTTTTATTATAAATAATTAATAATATAATATATACCTATAATATTCTGTTCATACTATGTGCATATTAAATAGTATTTAACTGCCATGAGTTATGTAAATCTTTGTATTTGTTTTGTTATTTTGCCTATTAATATTTATACGTGTAATGTGTTTGA
Source organism: Acyrthosiphon pisum (assembly GCF_005508785.2). NCBI lineage: Eukaryota > Metazoa > Arthropoda > Insecta > Hemiptera > Aphididae > Acyrthosiphon > Acyrthosiphon pisum. Next base: position 106,716,377 of record NC_042493.1, read on the forward strand.
TTGTTAGGAAAATGGGTAGTTTTAAAGAGAAGGTTTTAGTGTTGGTACTTGGTTATTTTTTTTTATTTTCACGTCTGGCAACCAATGCGACCGTTTGGAACAATATAAAAGTTGTATGTACTGTTCGAAACGTAATTTTTTTATGAGCAAAAAAGTTTCCATCATATTTTTAGCTAAATACAACGAATTTCGTGTTATTTAGCAAAATGTCTCAAAAATTCAAAATAAAATTCAAACATGTTAAAAAAAGTTACAAAAATTTCTGAAATTTTGATCTTAAATGATAATGTAAAATATATCATTAAAAAGTACATTTTCTCCTGATTAATACTCGCTAATAATATAGGGAAATATCAAAATAAAAATCCAAGTTACATAAGAAAATGTAGAACCGCATCACAACAATTTGGCGGTCATATTGATGATTTCATCAACAACGTTAGGGGGGAGGAAAAATTTGTGTCCCGGGCTTTTTAGACTCGTTTACCCATGCACTATCTGAATCCAAAAGGGCGTATTGGTTGCCAGACGTGAAATATTTTGATATCATCTTCATCTAGCACATCCCACTAGTACCTATATAGTGGGTGCGTTACCGTGTGCTATGTGTCGCGTGCGTTCATCGGAGGTGAGTAATACGTCGTCGTCGATACCGCCAATCTCCTCCACCGCGGACGACGTCCAGCTATAAATACGGCCGATTTAGGTCAACGGCCATTCCGTCCATCAGCCGTCCACCAACAGGATAAAGTGATAAGTCCTATCATTTCAATTCTTATTATTTATTAGTTATTACATATTATTATACTTTGTGTACCTAGAATTTTTATTATTAAATTATTGTGATATGCATTTGTGTGTGTAAATCGATCTGGGAGACGTCCCAACCGATATTAATTTGTATCACACCACTATTATTATTATTTGCATTATTCAATACACTGTTATGTAGTAGGAACAATTAGCGTATGATATATCCTTCTCTTTTATTTCTTAATTGTAAGTGGTAACAACCGTTGTACTGTGCGAGTCGTCAGGTCAACTACTCGCAAGAGCTCGACGGCGTAAACAATTATAATAATTATAGACATATACCTACGGTAATACGGTAGGTTGATATAAATTTTGGACCCTCGTACCCAACACACTTCGAATGACGGTCAGACGTCGATCTTTGTATTTAACTTAATAATAATAATATTATAGTTGTTAGTTGAACAATGAACATCAACAATAAGTACCTACAGCATATTTCTATACAACATTATTTTGTTCGAACCTAAAGGTAATTTATAATAGGCGTTGTGAACAAAATAAACAGTGTTCAGTGATATTTAGATAAATTTATCTAGATAAATTATCTAGATTCAAATTAAGTAGGTACCTTCATTTTATCTAGATGAATAAAAAAATTAGTATCTAATTGGTATCTAAGATTTAAATTACAGAAATCTACATAGATATAAATCTTGTTGTGTAATGGACGTGTTTTTTAAATAATAGTTTACTCATATAGTCATTTTACATAAAATATTATAATATTATCATAATAATTACTTGAGTACAAAATAATAATAAAATGTTCGTGCTGTTTTCTGGCAAATCGCAATATTGTATTGTACGCTGTTACCACAATTTTTAGATAACAATAATTTAAAGAGTAATTTAATGTTCGATAGCGAATTAATAATAACAATAGCAATAAGACACCCGTCTGTAAAGTAGTAATTGCTAAATTAGTAGGTACCTAATTCAACCATAATTTTGGGGTAGATGTATTCGTCATACATTCAAATTGGTACAGTATGTCTGTATGCTCAGTATATATTTTATACTTATATTTATTAATTAATATATTTTTGATACAAAATAACCCTTCCTGTTTTGCTTTCCTTACTAAATTACTAAACAAAGTATCCAATAGCATGTCAAAAGCATTAATAAAAAGTGGATGTCACTCTGCTGTACAGTAGGTTAGAAGTGGGTCACTATATAATGGATGGTATTAAATTTGAATTTAATGATATAATATCACTGTATAAGAAAAACGATTCTGAGCGGAGACGGTATATCAGTCTATGTATTAGACATATATATACTTATCTATGGTATTAAAAAAAAATTGACCTATAATAGGTACCTATAATAAATTCCAAATTAATCATATCATATCATATCTATTAGGTACTTATAACGCGTTATACATAAAAAAAAACCGTGGTACTATCATAGATACCTATATAATAGTATACTTTAGAAGTTTCAAGTACCCACGAATAATATTTGTTATGTATGTTACCTAATTAATATTATTATATAGTATAATAAAACTATTATGTAATCGGTATCGACGATAACGCGATACTGCGATAGCCGATTTATATTATAATAAACAGTCTTAATTAGATCGCACTCGCAGCCAGTTGTTTTGTTGTCCGCGACAGTCCGCGCGTATGTCTTAACTAGCGCAAACATACTATTTGGCGACGAAGAAAATGCGTTATACGTTTTTTTTTTTTTGTTAAAAAAATGTATAAAGGAAATCGTATAGATTATAATGTGCGTGATTAATATATGAAAAGTGTTTGGTTTTTTTTGTGGTCTTGCAAAACGTACAAACGAAAATGTCGAACAAAATTTCGTCTTATGTGCCAGATCAGGAACCGTTTAAAATTTATCTTGATCGTTTAAGGGATCAGTTGTCAGTGTTAAAAGTGAAAGACGATCAACGTCAAAAGCACCTCATTGCGTTTATAGGTTCAGAAGCCTACAGTCAATTGAAGAACGCATGTTTACCGAGTCATCCCTCAGAAAAGACTTTTGAAAAACTAGTCACATATTTGGACGCGATATATTCGC
>NC_042493.1:106719707-106721909 GCF_005508785.2 Acyrthosiphon pisum
TAACTTTTAGACAAAAGTAGATAAATGTATTCTTAATGTTCGCAAGACGTAACAAATTAATACTTGATTGATAATAACTGTGACACAGAAACGAATAATACATTTTCCAAACACTTATATGCACATAGCAACAAGATGTTTGTTGATTTGGTAAAACTGAATGTATCTAATTTTTTCCAACATTATATAGGTACAAGTTTACAACAATTCTTTATTAAATTCTTATTTTTTAGTTATACTGCTGAAGTACAAAACTAAAAAGGTGGGTAAGTGGATTTCGCTCTGCTGTACAGTAGGTTACAAGTGGGTCACTGTATAATGGATGGTATTAAATTTGAATTCAATGATATAATATCATTGTATAAGAAAAACGATTCTGAGCGGAGACGGTATGTTAGTCTAGGTATAAGACATAATATTATATTAGGTACCTATAATAAATTCCAAATTAATCATATCACAATATTCATTGTAACGCGTTATACATCAACAACAAACCGTGGTACTATCATAGATATATAATAGTATACTTTAGAAGTTTCAAGTACCCACAAGTAATATTATACAATCACAACAAAATAACTAAAATAGTTATTCCAGGTTTTTTAATATGTAATTTCGTCCAAATTTGAACTTAAAATGACTATAAAAATAAACTGTGCTTATGTATTTCTTAGAATTTTTAGTAACAGAATTAAATATTTACGTGAAATCTTGTTTTAAATTTTCAATCTTTAGATATAAAAGTTGAACATTTTATAAATTTTTAACTACAAAATAATTTTTCAAATTAAAATTTGATAAATTTTGTCAAAATTTGATCTTTAAATGCTTATAAAAAAAAATTGTGCCTATGTATTTTTAATATTTTTCAACTGATATTGTAACAATATATCAGGAGCTTTGTATTAAATTTATACACTTTTTGGCCCAACAGATAAAACTTTATTGATATTTATAGAAAAAAAAAACTAAAAAAATTGAAAACTTACAATGTCCGTAAACAGCTCAAAAAGAGTCAAATTATTTTAAAAATTTTATCGTATATATAAAATGCTAATATAAACATTCAGTGAAATTTTCAAGTTTCTACAGTCACTCGTTTTTTAATTACAACAAAATAAGAAAATCGTTACGTAAGAAATCGAGTGAATATCAAATGTTGTAAAAATATGAATTTCAAACGCCCATAAAAATTTAATTTGAGTTTCTTATAGACATTTTTTTTTTGGTAAAGGTAGATTATCCTATAAGGAATCTTGTATTACATTTTAAAATCTTAGATTTAAAAAGAAAAGTTTTTATGAATTTATAACTCGAAATAATTTGCAAATTTTCGTGATTTTTCCATATTTTGTCATTTTTTGAACTTTAAATGCTTAAAAAAAAAAAACTGTGACTAACGATTTTTAATATTTTTCATCTGCCTTTGAAACAATATACTAGGAGCCGTCTATTAAATTTTCAAGCTTTTTTATCCAACAAATAAAATTTTATTGATATTTTTAGAAAAAAAACTAAAAAAAAATGGAAAATAAAAATGTCCGTAAAGAGCTCAAAATACATCAAAATATTTTGAAAATGTTATGGTGTATAGAAGATGCTAAGATAAACATTCAGTCAAAATTTCATGTATCTACGGTAATTTTTTTTAAAGTTACACCAAAAACCAAATTCAATTTTGTGAAAAATCGATTTTGCGTAAAAATTCCCGTTTTTCCTTAATTTTTCTTTTGTTTTTCCCGGCGCTTTTGAAAACCACTGGGAAATTTAAATTTTGACCTCCCCAATGCACCAACGATATTCACTTTCTGATCGAACAAGATACTGAAGTTGAAAATCGTAGCATTATTTCGACTACTTATCGTGTACACAGACACAAAAAAAATAAAAAAATAAAAAAATAAAAAAATAAAAAAATAAAAAAATAAAAAAAAAAATAAAAAAATAAAAAAACACACATCATTGTAAAATCAATACATTCATCGTTCCACTCAGAATCTAATAAATAAAAAAATAAAAAAAAAAATAAAAAAATAAAAAAACACACATCATTGTAAAATCAATACATTCATCGTTCCACTCAGAATCTAAAAGTGACAAAATATGGAAAAATCACGAAAATTAACAAATTATTTTGAGTTAAGAATTCGTAAAATTTTTTCTTTTAAATCAAAGATTTTAAAATGTAATACGAGATTC
>NC_042493.1:106723762-106725889 GCF_005508785.2 Acyrthosiphon pisum
ATCACAGTCCATAAGTAGTAATTAACAGTTACACATTAAATAGTTAAGTAAAAATAAAAGTGTTCTGTTGAGGTATTAGGTATACGTCATGATCCTCAACAAAAATAATAATCAAATGAACAAATGCCTAACTGTTAAGTATACACTCCATAAATCTACGTACATAAGTAACATCAAACATCATATCATTATACACTTTAACTACCAGACTTTACTGATATATATGTAGTATATGTAATATTAGTTTATTAATATTGTATTATATGGTATCTGCGGCAGTATTTGAATCCTACATCAAATGTATATTTACCAACATTACCTATACATTACCTCACCTAAAAACTGTAATATATTAGGTACTACATAGTATACGTGTAGCTTAGATATATTCAAGTATAAAAGAACCATTCCATATCCAACCCATGTACAATAATAAAATGTATCATATTTATTAAATATTTTAATACTCTCATAATTAAACCTATATGTATATCAAATAGTAAACAGTCATATCATTATACAATTTAATTGCCGGTCTTTAGAATATGTAGCAGAATTTTAACCTAACCAAATGTGACTCACCTAAAAACAGTAATATAATATTCTCCATAACATTTTTATTTACCAAATTTGAATCCCTCAACCAACTGTAATATATTATTATGTAGGTACTTCTATATTAAGTAGGTTAGTTATATTACTATTTTCTATTCAAGTGTAAAAGAACCATCCCATATAATCCACCAGCCCATGTAAGATAATGATCAAGTTTTAATTTATTATTTAATAAATAGTTAATTTCATATAATACCCAAACCTACCTACCTAAGTTATGTCAAATAGTATATGGTCATATCATTATGAAATTTAGTTTTCAGACTTTAATTAAATACATAAAGTTCTTATTAATACCTATTGTATTATTTAGAATATGTAGCAGTATTTGTATGCAACACTAAATTTATATAAATAACTCACCTAAAATCTGTAATATATCAAGTACCTATGTCTAACGATTTAGGTGCGTTGCTCAATAAAGCATATTATTAAAGCATAATATGTAGATATTATAGCAATGGCTTTGGATGTCAATTAAATATTGTTATTTATCAATTGTCAATTTATTAATTTGATTTTATGCTCATGATTAAACCTACCTGTAGTATACATTAATAATAATATATTGTAATACACTCCATAAACCTACCTACATAAGTAACATCAAACAGCTAGCATATCATTATAAACTTTAACTACCAGACTATTCTGAAATATATGTAGTATAAGTAATATTAGTTTATTAATATTGTATTACCTCAACCAATTAACTCACCTTAAAACTGTAATATATTAGGGACTACATAGTATACATGTAGGTTAGTTATATTCAAGTATAAAATAACCGTTCCATATAAGCCAACCCATGTACAATAATAAAATGTATCATATTTATTAAATATTTTAATACTCTCATAATTAAACCTATATGTATATCAAATAGTATACAGTCATATCATTATACAATTTAATCGCCAGTCTTTAGAATATGTAGCAGTATTTTAACCTAACCAAATGTGACTCAACTAATAACAGTAATATAATATCCTCCATAACATTTTTATTTACCAAATTTGAATCCCTCAACCAACTGTAATATATTATGTAGGTACTACTATATTAAATAGATTAGTTATATTACTATTGTCTATTCAAGTGTAAAAGAACCATTCCATATAATTCACCAGCCCATGTAAGATAATAATCAAGTGTTAATTTATTAAAATAGTTAATTTCATATAATACCCAAACCTACCTACATAAGTTATGTCAAATAGTATACGGTCATATCATTATGCAATTTAGTTTTTAGACTTTAATTAAATACATAAAGTTCTTATTAATACCTATTGTATTATTTAGAATATGTAGCAGTATTTGTATGCTACACTAAATTTATATAAATAACTCACCTAAAAATCTGTAATAAATCAAGTACCTATTACATAGTATTTTGTAATTCTCCAGAAACCTACCTACATAAGTAACATCAAACAGCTAGCATATATCATTATAAACTTTAACTACCAGACTTTTCTGAAATATATGTAGTATACGTAAATTAGTTTA